>NW_027367931.1:0-53758 GCF_046119375.1 Phyllobates terribilis | reverse complement strand
CAAAATTCTATCATTTAGAGAGTTCACTGTGTCGTTGTTTAGTTCTCTGTTTCTCGTTCTTTAGTTTTTGTTTACGCTTGAGAGATAACATTGTTCTTGGGTGTTTCAGAAGTCTTCTCCAAAGATTAGTAATGTTTATTCATCATTCTATCTTTGTAAACCTTATTATGGAGGGCGAAAATCGCAAGTTCTTAGTAATGCAAAGAATTGTTGTTTGGTTTGATGTAATTGAGTAATTTTGGTTTGTTAGCATGATTTGATTGTTTTTCTATGAATTTATTGAGTATTGAATTATGTATTTTATTGGTAGATTGATCACCTAGGATTAAAGTCCTTATTCATAATTGTTAGGATAGATTAATGGCGTTCACATTGACCTTTTTCTTAGAAACAAGCATGAACACTTAGATTACGTTTGAACTAAGTGTTAATGTAGAGAATTGCATTGTAGGCTAGTTGCAAAATGCATATTCCATGGTATTCTTCACAATAATGCTTTCACTGATTTGAAGTATAGGTGTTCTTCATAGTCAATCAATTTGGTTAGCTTTAGTATGCTCGGTACATGCTAGGTTATGTGTTCTTATGAAACAACAATGATGTTCATCAACCGGATAACCTGAATTTGCTTTGCTAAGATTCAACTTAATTAGTTTTATAACTCAACTTTTTGCTTTTTTTCTTAGTTACTTTTTAATCAACAAAATAACCCTTCGTTTTCTAAATAGATTTGTTCTAAATAAAGTTTAAACAAGTCGATACTCTTGTAGTATTCTACCCTTAGTTACGATGTATTCTAATCTAATAGAATTTAGTGAAGTGTAGGAATTAAAAGAGATCAAGACCTTTAGTCTTGTTTGCATGAAATGGGTGTTTGCTTTCTATTTTTATCTAAATTGAACTATTTTATGACCGGTAAAAAAATTCTTTGTATCGCTCACGATACCACCCACGTGTTCATCAAATTAGCATTGTTTCCGCGGAGGCATAAAAAATCAACAAAAAATATTCAAACTTTATTTGAGCATTTCTTAGTGTGAACCACTTATATGGTTCACACTCATTCTGCTGATTCTTTTCCTATTTTCCCCTTTGTAGTGATAGAACGTGAGTTCCATTGTGTAAGATGAGGAAGATCTCCAAAGTGAAGAAGCAACTTAACGCTTCTTCGAAGGGATGGAAGACCAACTTTGGAAGTTCTTACCGCACCTAATTTGAGTTTACCAACAAGAGCTTTAGCTCTACCTACACTCCTTGCAGGATAGAGATTTGAGCCTAAAACAAGGGTAGTGCACCTACTCCCTAGATTAAACGGCTCCGTGATAGAGGATACGATCCAACACCTCAATGAATTTGTTGAGGTGTGTGTCAACCTGCGACCATCGTATGTGGACAAAGAGTAGATTAAAATGAGATCCTTCTCCTTCTCCTTCTCCTTGAAGAACACTGCTAAATATTGGTACACACCCTTGCAACGGGTAGTGTTACAAACTGGGAGGTCATGAAGAAGTTATTTCTAGCAAAATACTTCCCCACCATCAAATCAACATCTTTTAAAGAAACAAATATGTAACATAGAGCAAGAGGCAATGAACCTCTATATAACTACTTGGAGAGATTCAAGAAGTTGATCAAAACATGCCCCTACCATAGATATCAAAACCACCACGTGGTCTTACACTTTCATAACGGTCTTCATGAGGATGGCTTGGTGTATGGTGAATGGTGCATGTCGTGGGAACATCCTCAGCCTAACACATAAAGAGGCCATGAAAATATTCGCTACACTAGCGGATGATTCAAGGTAATAGAATGGGCAAGGAAGAAGAGGTGTGTCTAGAGATACTCAAGCCGAGTTCGACGATGTGGCGCTACTGAGGAAATCAGGATACTCGAGCATCGGGCACAAATCACCTAAGTAAAGGGATGTGAAGCATGTGGAGATGATCTACATCCCACGGATGCTTGTCCGTCTTTTCAAGAGGAGATAAACGTGCATGACTTCCAACATGGCATGCTAAGGCCTCCTTATCAAGGACAAAGCAACCAACCATGAAGGAACCACCCTAATCAAAGGTGGAACAGAACATGAAAATTAGATAAATCTTCTTCCTCCGCAAAACCATCAACCTTATGATGACATTATTCGAGGACTAGCTGCAAGCAACACCGATCTGCAAGGTGGGCTTAAATAAGTCACAATTACAGGCACCAAAATAAATGACCCGGTGAGCACATTACAGCTGCAAGTGAATCACATTACCTTCACCATAGGGCAATTGCAACAATAAGTTTCGGGGCGTCTTCCATCCCAAACGGAGAAAAACCCCGACATTTGGAACGTGAGTGTTTTTAACTTGTATGGTGATGATCTTGATGAGGAGGAGAAAAATGTTGAGGAGAAATACAAGATGCCAAGACTTGATGAGCTCGTTGAAAAAGTAGTAGAACTGGACAGAGAACTCATTGGCGACTGCCGACAGATTATCGACCCCTGACGATGCAGCCTCATAGTACCAAAAGATCTTCGGTACCTGTGGCAGAGATATAGGCACCCGCCGAGTGGAGGATCCATATTTTGGAAATTTTGGCGAAGAAGACAGAGAGCTCATCGGTGCCCGCTGACAGGCCATTCGCGCTCGCCGATCCAAGGAGGCAAACATTTATCTGAGTTTCAAAGAGCACAAACACCTCATCGGCACCCGCCGAAAGCCCATCGGCGCATCCCGATCTCTTGCGGAGGAATTTGAAGCTGATACGCTCATTTCCCAACTAAGAAAGCTTCCAGCGGAAGTAAAAGTTCTTTCGACACTGCGAGCCGAGAATTAAATGAGAAATATGATAGCCCAACTATTCTAAGTGTATGACTTTGTGAGATGTTCCAAAACCTCGACAACTTAGAGAAAGACGTTGCAGCTTATAGAGGGACGTATGAGGCTAAACAAATGGAAGAAGAGCAACTCCGGAAAGAAGACTCCCACATTCGTAAAGCAGGTCATGAATGCTGGGTATACATTGAGTTCATGGTGAAAGGATTCGGGTATGAGTGTAAGGACCCAAACGCCATATGAAGGGAACCAGGAGAAGAGATTGAGCTTGATTCCGGTAATTGTAGGTTCAATTCTAGGTGTAAGACCCCACGAAGACGAATATGAGCTCAGAGAATCCAACTTCAACGATGAAACGTCACCTAATGCTTCATGTTGTCTTAACTTCAAGAGTGACGTCTGGAATGTAGTGCACCATGAACCACTTTCGTGCCTCGGAGGTCCTTATCAACCAATCATGATAACCTGAAAGTCTTAGGACAACGGTTTGTCACACCCGAGCAACCATCACAAGCCTCTTAAGCTAAATACTTTCTCTTCAGACAACGATGAGGTGGTGGATTCCTATGCTGTACGACGAGTTACGATAATCAATCTCAATGAAAATGAGGATTCGCATGGAGATTAGACATTATATCAGGAGGAGGTGTCATCAAATCATAGTGAGTTGGAAATCTATGAGACAAGGAGGACTTTAATTGAGGCATTTAGTGCGTCGAGGAAGGTTCGCCCCTCTACGCAGAAATGATGACAAGCCTGGTTGCTTCATGTATTCTAAATGAGATTGCAACCTACAAGAAGAAGAAGGAGAAAAAGGCCCTCATATGGAGAATGAAGAATGCGGACCACAGGCCCACAAAAGAGGAAGATCCCGGGATGTTCATAATTCCAATCAACTTTGGGGAAATGGATATGGACCGCGTTCTACTTGATCTAGGTGCATCCATTAATGTCCTTCCTTCTTATTTATATTATAATCTTGGTCTAGATCTAATGCAATTCACTAAAGTAGCTATTCAATTGGCCAATACGATCAACGTACTCCCATTTGGTAAATTGGAGAACATATGGATCTGTGTGGGTGAGTTTACTTTCCCCATGTATTTTTACGTTATTGAAATGGAGTACAAAGCTAAAGAGGTTCCCATCATTCTAGGACGATCATTTATGAGAAATGCAAGTGCGGTTATAGATGTGCGAGCAGGCACAACAACTTTGGGAGTTGGTAGAAAGACTTTTACATTAGCAATGGACAACAACTATTCATAATTCATTGATTCATTCCCTTAAAGAGATACAATTATTTGTATCAGGCTCATAAACCGGACTAACTTTTCCCGGAGGATCTAGTCCCCGTATTATTGATTCATTTGTGCAGGTTGAGCACAACACTAGTAGGACCCCGCAACAAGCTAAGTGTGGGGAAACCGATAAGAAGTCCGGATCCAAGGAAAGCAAGCCTAGAAAGAAACGCTAACAAGGGTGTACTCACAAAGCTATGAATTCAAATGGTTACAAATTTGGCGAGTGAAAGCTCCCAAATGTGTGGATGGCAATCATGTGAATTGAGCTACATAAGAGTCGAGCCATGACTCTAAACAAGGCGCTTCTCGGGAGGCAACTAGAGCTGAGGTAATTTTCTTTTTCTATTGGTCTTAGTTTAGATTGCATTTTTAATTCATTGATTAAATCGAGTTATTGAGTTATTTTTTTCCACTAAACAAAATTTTGAACTTTACTATAAAAATCGTCTTGTCTTTTGAAATAAAAAATTTCAAATCGAGTGAAAGCGAGATATTGTGAGATAAAAAAGATGAGTGTTAAAAAGACATGAGCGATAAAAAGAATATACCAAAATGCGGGTAAAGACATGAGCGATAAAAGAATATAGTGGAAAGAAAACAAAATTTGTTGGATTGAGATAAGAAATGCGGGTAAAGTCTCTGAGCGTGAAAAGAAAGCGAGTGAGGAAGTGTTCTTAGGGTGAGATGTTCGATGAGATCGAACCAAAACATAGGAGCGTTGAAAGAAAGAGTTTCCGAGTGTGTGCTTTTTCGGTGAGGATTCTTGGAAATAAAGCCGAGAAACAAAATTTACCAAAATGCACCTTTATGGGTTTATATAGAATGCGTACAAGACTATCTTTATGTGTGCTTTTTCCTCCCCCCACCAATTTTCCTAAATTCTTACCACACTAAAACCATTTCTTCCATTTCCTTGCAACTCAGCACCTTGTAAACCGCTTCCCTCTCCCAAGTTACACCACATAAGAAAAAATACACTTTCCCTTCCATATTCACGACCTCCTAACCCAGATTTCTGCAAACGCACTATCGACGTTGACATGGCCAAAATAGTCATTATGCTTGTCAAAGTAATATTTATAAAACCTCACTAACTTCTCTACAAGCACAGTGGCCCAAAAGGGTTGATCCCACAGGGTGTCAGGTATTCGATTCTTGTGTAATTAATAAGATAAACTTTATTATCATAGTAAGGGGGAAAAGTGGATTGATGCTAAGTTACTGACTTAATCTAGGAAAGCAGTAGAGAAAATACCTTATTCAGAGGATATTCACACAACAAAATGGTTGGTTTGATCATAGACTTTCTAATTGATAATCAGGTTCATCCTATCAATTTATATATTACGATTGTCCTAATCCATGTACTAGAGTTTCTAGTTAGGTCAACCAGTCGTAATAGCGCCATACCTACCAATTTATCCCTGAAAGTATCAAGACTAACTCCTATGTAGCATTTTGTTCATGAATAGATAGGAAAGTGTATTGCCCTTGGTTCCTACACCTCATTATTCTACCCATCCTACAAGTCCAACTAATGCAAGTATAGATTTGTATCACTAATTAGGCAATATTCTCCAACTGCGATAAACCAAGCCCTAGAAATACGAGAAAAACATTGTAAACCTAGGTAGCTAAGATAGATAAAAACATTGCAATCAATAACTGAGATTAAAACAATTCAGATAATATATCTTCATTAGAACGAAGGTAGAAAGTCTACAAAACAACCATCCACATGCTTCAACCTGGAGAACAATGAGAACTCTCTCTACAAACTTTCTAAATTAAATACAAATATGCATGAGAAGGAGGCAAGATCTCCGCCCTTATTTATAGAAGAGGGAAACCCTAGAATTAACCTAAAAAGGCCCAAGCCCGAAGATAAATCAAAAAATAGGTAAAATTCCCAAATAAAGCCTGCAAGAGAAGAGCATTCTGCGGCAAAAGACCTACGGGGGCGCGGGCGTGCTTCTGTCTGCGAGGGCGCGTTTGCCGCTCGTGACCTTGGCACGGTCGCGTCTAGATGGGCGCAGTTGCGTGCCAGCTTCTGGAGTCCCGACGTGGGGTCGAGTCGGCGTGAACACGGACGCACCACTGTTACGTCACTTTGGCGCGGTCGCGCCACCCATGGCGCTATCGCGTCGTGGCCTATGTGCTCCTGCACGACTGTGTACGTGACTTTACTTCGTCCTTTGGACAAGTTCTCTTCGGTCTTATTCCGAAAGCTCGTAATCCTTGTATTTAACCACTTTGCTCTGCGATGTCCGGATTACGGTAATATGCTCCAAATCATGGCCAGTTTGTCTATAAACGATGCTAACGACCACCATTTATGTTGTACTAAACATTTCTCATCAAACCCCCACAATTAAACCTTGTTCGTCCTCAAGTAAGCTGCAGATAACGCCCGGGCGATTTCAGCGAGTCTAGATGCCGTTAATGTGGTGGTCGTCGAATCTACACTTCAGCTCCTATGTACCTATAATAATCAAAGCAACGAGCGTAGACTTCGACTCTACTACAAATAATGCAAGACTCGATAAAACTCTAGACTAACTCAACAATGGCATCAATCATCCCCCCTAAATTCGAGCTACGATAATCCTATGCATGTGCATGAAAATGAATCTCTAACCTTTGTAAAAGATGTCTTTATGCAGATAATATATGAAGGATGATAACGTAAGATAAAAAACAGGACAAATTCTCAAGTGTCATGCTCAAATCTATGAAAAAAATGCAAGATTTCCCACACCACGTGAAAGCAATTAAACCAAGTCTTAAGTCAAATAAGTCTAATTGTATTCTTCTAATGTTCCTTTTCATCCTACTTAAACAACTTATTACGCACCCAATTATTTTCCTTCAGTTAGAACCTGGTCTAGGCTACTATGAAACTCTTTGCTTAATAGGCCATCGGAGGATCGATCCCTTCGTTCTATCTCACACCTTGGGCATTGCATGCAATTTCGACTTTCTTTTACATAGAGCTCACTACCTTTATACTATCTTTATAATTTTTAATTTTCCATTACAATAAAGAAGGACAGTAATAAAACTCGCAAATCAATATGGTAAACATTAGAGAATAGAGGGTAATCATGCAGACTTTGTTTTGGACCTAGTGCATTCTAATCATAAACTACATGCTCGAGTCAAAGTCCTAAAGTTGATCAATCATATCATTATCATACACAATTGTAGTATCAATGATCAAAGGCATAATAAAAAGATCCAAACTCAAAGCACCATTATAGAACTCCACAAAGAATCAAATAAGGGAAAAATATGATAGCCGACTCTAAAAATGCGAATAAGGGGAAAACTAACTCAAAATTTTAAAACAATGATAGGTAAGATGTAATCTCCCTCCCCCACATGTAAAGTAAACCATGTCTCTATTGTGAAATAGAGAACATGGAAAAAAGATAGATGGAAGTGGAAAGATACCTCTTTTTCTCGGGATGCCTCCCGAGTAGTGCCTTGATTAAAGTCCTAGGCTCGACTTCATCCATATCCCCTGCAAGTTCAGCAGGTAAACAATTTATAGCACAGGTTTTGACCCAAAGTCAATCAACTTAAAACACAAGCAAAAAGTTTAGACTCCCCAGCAATGGTGCCAAATTTGACAAGGCCAAAATGGTCGTTATGCCTGTAAAAATAATATTTATAAAATCTCACAAACTTCTCTACAAGTAGAGAGGTAAGCAAGGGTCGATCCCACATGGTGTCAGCTATTCGATTCTTGTGTTATTAATAAGATCAAATTTATTATGATAATAAAGGGGGAAAGTGGATTGATGCTATGTTACTAACTTAATCTAGGGAAGCAATAGAGAAAATACCTTCTTCAGCAGGTATCCACACAATGGAATGGTTGGTTTGATCGTAGACTTTCTAATTAATATAGGGTCCATCCTATCAATTTATATATTACGATTGTCCTAATCCATGTACAAGAGTTGCTAGTTAGGTCAACTACTCCTAATAATGCCTTACTTACCAACCTAGCCCTGAAAGTATCAAGACTAACTCCTAGGCAGCATTAAGTTCATGAATAGATAGGAAAGTGTATTTACCTTGTCGCCTACACCTCATTAATCTCCCAATCCTAAAAATACAACTAGTCGAAGTAGAGATTTGTACCAATAATTAGGCAATGTTCTCCAACTAGGATAATCCATGCCCCTTTCTATACGAGAGAAACATTGTAAACCTAGGTAGCTAAGCCAAATTAAACACATTGCAATAAAATACTGAAACAAACAAGAGATTAAAACAATTCAAATAATATATCTTCATTATAACCAAGGGAGAAAGTCTACAAACCAACCATCCACAATCTTTAACCTGGAGGACAATGAGAACTCTCTCTACAAACTCTCTAAATTAACTAGAACTAAGCATGAGAAGGAGGCAAGCTCTCATCCCTTATTTATAGAAGAGGGAAACACTAGAAATAACCTAAAAAGGCCAAAGCCCAAAGCTACATAAGAAAATAGGTAAAAGTCCCAAATAAAGCCCGCAAGAGAAGAGCATTCCACGAGCAAAGACCTACGAGGGTGCAGGCGCACTTCTATCGGTGCGGGCACATTCTCTACTCATGACCTTGGCGTGGTCACGTCCAGATGGGCGCGGTCGCGTCCCATCTTCTGGAGTCCCGACGCGGTCACGTCAGCGCAAACGCGGATGCGCCACTGTTACATCGCTTTGGCGCGGTCGCGCCGCCGTGGCCTGTGTGCTCCAGCGCTGCTGTGTACGTGACTTTACTTCGTGCTTTGGCCAACTTATCTTCGTTATTCTTCCAAAAGCTCGTAATCCTTGTATTTAACCACTTTGCTCTGCGAAGTCCGGATTACGGTAATATGGTCCAAATAATGGTCAGTTCGTCTATAAATAATAATAACGACCACCATTTATTCCGTACTAAACATCGCTCATCAAACCCCCACACTTAAACCTTGCTCGTCCTCGAGTGAGCTGCAGCTAACTTCTGGGCAATCTCAGCGAGTCTGGATGTCGTGATTGTGGTGGTCGTCGAATCAACACTTAAGCTCCTATCTACCTATAATAATCAAAGAATGTGCATAGACTTCGACTCTAACTGACTCAACAATGGCATCAATCATCCCCCCTAAATTCGAGCTACGCTTAATCCTATGCAAGTGAATGAAAATGAATCTCTAAGCTATGCAAAATATGTCTTTATCCACATAAATATGAAGGATGATAACGCAAGATCAAAAACAAGACTCATTCTCAAGTGACATGCTCAAATCAATGAAAAGAATGCAAGATTTCCCACACCATGTGAAAACAATTAAACGAAGTCTTAAGTCTAATAAGCCTAATTGTATTCTTCTAATGTTCCTTTTCATCCTACTCAAACAACTTATTATGCACCCAATTATTTTCTTTCAGGTAGAACCTGTCCATTTTATGGTCATGGCTACTATGAAACTTTTTGCTTAATAGGCCATCGAAGGATCGATCCCTTGGTTCTATCTCACAGATTGGGCATCGCGTGCTCTTTCGTTTTTCTTTTACATAGAGCTCACTACCTTTATACTCTCTTTATAATTTTTTATTTTCCATTGCAATTAAAAATGACGGAAACAAAACTCTCAGATCAATATGGTAAACATTAGAGAAAAGAGGGTAATCATGCAAACTTGGTTTTGGACCTAGTGCATTCTAATCATAAACTACATGCTGGAGTCAAATTCCTAAAGTTGATCAATCATATCATCATCATACACAATTGTAATATCAATGATCAAAGGCATTATAAAAAGATCCAAACTCAATGCACCATGATAAAACTCCACAAAGAATCAAATAAGGGGAAAATATTATAGCCGACTCAAAAAATGCGAATAAGGGGAAAACTGACTCAAAATTTGAAAAACAAGGATAGGTAAGATGTAATCTCCCTCCCCCACACTTAAAGTACACCATGTCTCTATTGTGAAATAGAGAACATGGATAAAAGATATATGGAAGTGGATAGATAACTCTTTTTCTCAGAGTGCCTCCCGAGCAACGCCTTGATTAATGTTCTAGGATCGACTTCATCCATATCCCATGCAAGTTCAGCAGGTAAACAATTAATAGCACATGTGTTGACCATAAAATGGTCAATACCAAAGTCAATCAAATTAAAACACAAGAAAAGAAGTTTAGACTCCTCGGCAACAACGCCAAATTTGACTAGGCCGAAATGGTTGTTATGCCTGTAAAAATAATATTTATAAAGTTCACTAACTTCTTTACAAGTAGAGTGGTAACAAAGGGTCGATCCCACCGGGTGTCAGCTATTCGATTCTTAATAAGATCAACTTTATTATGATAATAAAATGGGAAAAGTCGATTGATGCTATGTTACTAACTTATATAATCTAGGAAAGAAGTAGAGAAAATGCCATATTCAGCGGGTATCCACATAACGGAATTTTTGGTTTGATCATAGAATTTCTAATTGATAAGCGGTTTCATCCTATCAATTTATATATTACGATTGTCCTAATCCATGTACTAGAGTGGCTAGTTAGGTCAACTAGTCCTAATAACGTCTTACTTACCAACCTAGCCCTGAAAGTATCAAGACCAACTCCTAGGCAGCATTAAGTTCATGAATAGATAGGAAAGTGTATTTACCTTGGTGCCTACAGCTCATTAATCTCCCCATCCTAAAAGTACAACTAGTCATTTGTACCACTAATTAGGCATGGTTCTCCAACTAGGATAAACCATGCCCTGGATATACGAGAGAAACACTGTAAACCTTGGTAGCTAATCCAGATAAACAGATTGCAATCAATAACTGAAACAAACAAGAGATTAAAACAATTCAACTAATATATCTTCATTATAACCATGGGAGAAAGTCTACAAACCAACCATCCGCAATCTTTAACTTGGAGGACAATTAGAACTCTCTCCACAAACTCTCTAAATAAACAAGAACTAAGCATGAGAAGGAGGCAAGCTCTCATCCCTTATTTATAGAAGTGGGAAACCCTAGAAATAACCTAAAAAGTCCCAAGCCCGAAGCTACATCAGAAAATACGTAAATATCCCAAATAAAGCCCGTAAGAGAAGAACATTCCGTGACATAAGACCTACGAGGGAGCGGGCGCGCTTCTATCAGCACTGACACGTCCACCGCTCGTGGCCTTGGAGCGGTCGCGTCTAGATGGTCACGGTCGCATCCCAGCTTCTGGAGTCCCGACGTGATCGCGTCAGCTCAGACTCGGACGCGGACGCGCCACTGTCACGTCGCTTTGGCACGGTCGTGCCACCCAGGGCGCGGTCGCGCCATGGCCTATGTGCTCCAGCGTGGCTGTGTACGTGACATTACTTCGTCCTTTAGCCAACTTCTCTTCTGTCTTCTTCCAAAACCTCATAATCCTTGTATTTAACCACTCTGTTCTGCGAAGTCTGGATTACGGTACTATGCTCCAAATCATGGCCAGTTCATCTATAAACGATGCTAACGACCACCATTTATGACGTACTAAACATCACTCATCAAACCCCCACACTTAAACCTTGCTCGTCCTCAAGTAAATTGCAGCTAACTCCCGAGCAATCTCAACGAGTCTGGATGTCGTGGATGCGGTGGTCGTCGAATCAACACTTAAGCTCCTGTGTACCTATAATAATTAAAACAACGAGCGTATATTTCGACTCTAATAAAAATAAAGCAAGACTTGATATAACTCTAAACTGACTCAACAATGGCATCAATCAGTCCCCCTACCCCTAAATTCAAGCTACGCTTAATCCTATGCAAGTGCATGAAAATGAATCTCTAAGCTATGCAAAAGATGTCTTTATCCAGATAATATATGAAGGATGATAACGCAATATCAAAAACAGGACAAATTCTCAAGTGGCATGTTCAAATCCATGAAAAGAATGCAAGATTTTCCACACCACGTGAAAGAAATTAAACCAAGTCTTAATTATAATAAGTCTAATTGTATTCTTCTAATGCTCTTTTCATCCTACTCAAACAACTTATTGCGCACCCAATTATTTTCCTTCTGGTAGAACCTGTCCATTTATGGTCCAGGATAGTATGAAACTCTTTGCTTAATAGGCCATCGGAGGATCGATCCCTTGGTTCTATTTTACGCCTTGGGCATCGCGTGCTCTTTCGACTTTCTTTTACATAGAGATCACAACCTTTATATTTTCTTTATAATTTTTAATTTTCAATTGTAATGAAGAAGGACGGAAACAAAACTCGCAAAGTCTTAAACTACATGCTCGAGGGTAATCATGCAAACTTGGTTTTGGACCTAGTGCATTCTAATCATAAACTACATGCTCGAGTCAAAGTCTTAAAGTTGATCAATCATATCATCATCATACACAACTTTAATATCAATGATTAAAGGCATAATAAAAAGATCCAAACTCAACACACCATTATAGAACTCCACAAAGAATCAAATAAGGGGAAAATATGATAGCCGGCTCTAAAAATGCGAATAAGGGGAAAATTGACTCAAAATTGAAAAACAAGGATAGGTAAGATGTAATCTCCCTCCCCCACACTTAAAGTACACCATGTCTTTATTGTGAAATAGAGAACATGGATAAAAGATAGATGGAAATGGAAAGATACCTCTTTTTCTCGGGGTGCTTCATGAGCAGCGCTTTGATTAAAGTCCTAGGCTCGACTTCATCCATATCCCCTGCAAGTTCAGCATGTAAACAATTAATAGCACAGGTGTTGAGCATACAATGGTCAATATTAAAGTCAATCAAATTAAAACACAAGCAAAGAAGTTTAGACTCCCCGGCAATGAATTTGACGAGGCCAAAATGGTCGTTATGCCTGTAAAAATAATATTTATAAAAAATCTCACTAACTTCTCAACAAGTAGACTGGTAAGCAAGGATTGATCCCACAGGGAGTCAGCTATTCGATTCTTGTGTAATTAATAAGATCAACTTTATTATGATAATAAAGGGAGAAAAGTGGATTGATGCTATGTTACTAACTTAATCTAGGAAAGTAGTAGAGAAAATACCTTATTCAGCAGCTATCCACACAACGGAATGGTTAGTTTTGTCATAGACTTTCTAGTTGATAATCGGGTTCATCCTATCAATTCACATATTACGATTGTCCTAATCAATGTACTAGAGTTGCTAGTTAGGTCAACTAGTCCTAATAATGCCTTACTTACCAACCTAGCCATGAAAGTATGAAGACTAACTCTTAGGCAACATTAAGTTCATGAATATATAGGAAAATGTATTTCCCTTGGTGCCTACACCTCATTAATCTCCCTATCCTAAAAGTACAACTAGTCCAAGTTGATATTTGTACCACTAAGTAGGCAAGGTTCTCCAACTAGGATAAACCATGCCCCGACTATATGAGAGAAACATTTTAAACCTAGGTAGCTAAGCCAGATAAATACATTGCAATCAAAAATTGAAACAAACAAGAGATTAAAACAATTCAAATAATATATCTTCATGATAACCAAAGGAGAAAGTATACAAACCAACCATCCGCAAGCTTCAACCTGGAGGACAATGAGAACTCTCTCTACAAACTCTCTAAATTCACTAGACCTGAGCATGAGAAGGAGGCAAGCTCTCATCCCTTATTTATAGAAGAGGGAGACTCTAGAAATAACCTAAAAAGGCCCAAGCCCAAAGCTACATCAGAAAAAAGGTAAAAGTCCCAAATAAATCCTGCAAGAGAACACCATTCCGCAACAGAAGACCTACAAGGGCGCGGGCGCGCTTCTATCAACACGGGCACATCTGCCGCTCATGACCTTGGCGCGGTCCCGTATAGATTGGCACGGTAGCGTCCCAGCTTTTGGAGTCCTGACGCGGTCTCATCGACATGGAAAGGACGCGCAACTGTTACGTCGCTTTGGCGGTCGCACCCTGGCCTATGTGATCCAGCGCGGCTGCGTGGTTGACTTTACTTAGTCCTTTGTCCAACTTCTCTTCACTCTTCTTCCGAAAGCTCATAATCCTTGTATTTAACCATTTTTCTCTGCGAAGTCCGGATTATGGTAATACTCTCCTAATCATGGTCAATTCATCTATAAACGATGCTAACAACCACCATTTACGCCATACTAAACGTCACTCATCAGACGCACGCCTATCACCATCGGTTCCCTCCTACTATAACCTCAATGTTGAAATTCTCGAATTATAACCAAAACTATAGCACCAAACACGTCCCACTAGCTTCTTCTTTCCCCAATCTACATTTTGAGGGTTGATTTGGCTCGTTTTGAGGTCGTTTGCACCCCCGAAGAAGACTTTTAGTGTTCGTGAGTTTTCGCTCCGTCGTCGGCGCCCGCCTATAGTCATTTGTGCTCGCTGATCCACTGATCTCTCATCAGTAGCTACACCAGTTATTCACAATCTTTCCAAGCAACGCATTAGCGCCCACTGATCTTCGTCCGCACCCGCCCATAGTTGATTTGAAGTGCAACGATAAAAAAGCCATTGGCGCCCGCTGATATTCATCTGCACCCAAAGATATACCCTCTTTCCAGTAACACTCTCTTTGCCTATATTTTTATGTTTCCTATAATCAATTTTGAGTACCGAGAACCGAGCTTCGTCATTCGGGGCTGGTACGAACCGCGGCCCCACTACGAAGAAAGCTATGAGGGTCGAGACGTTGGAGACGACCAATAATGTGTGCAAATGATACATTATGAGCACAATATTCTTTGATATGTACTTTTGTTAAGATTTGGGGATCAAACATTGTCTGCGAGAGATGCTCGATCAGACCGGGTTGGGTGAATTTTCGTAATAGGCAACGCAAAAATGATCAGGTTCACCTTAAGTGGACGATCGACGACATTCAACTTCGTTGGACATGCGCGATATCTTTGTTGCCACCCAGATAGCGTACCTTTCACAACTCGCAATAATGGGCAATTTGCCTTTTGGATCAGGTCAATGGGTGTGCGCTATGACTCCCATGTATGGAACTACATTTATTAATGGTCGCACACATGCCTTTTGTCTCACCCACAAGCTGATTCATTTGGCATTCTTTGGCCAGACGGAGGTGAAAAAGATCGCCCTTCCTGATTTGAAGGGGATGTGGAGGTGTATGCAGAATGATACCGTGGTTATGGACTAGGTTTTTTTATTCTTGAAGAGTTGCTTAAAGTTACAAATCATGATGTCTGGCCGAATCTACATAGGACGCATGGTTACTTTGATTTGAAACTCGCTAGAGTTTCGCCGTCCCGATGAGGCGGCGGTTTGTCATTCCTTCGAGTTCAACATTGTCCGAATGAGGGACTTTCACATGCTCTAGACAAATATTGTGCATCAACAAGGTAGAGATCAGGAGATTCACTCTTACCTTTTTGGTGCATGGAGCATGCATTCGTTTGTGCTCCCTAAGCCAAAACCTTTGCCATATCCCGACAAGGATTATGTGGAGTGGGAACTCCGCCAACTTGCATGTATTTTTGTTCAACCCCCTCCTCCTCCGCCAGCAGCATAGCAGGATCAATACGGTCATCAAGCCTACGAGAGAGTGCAGAGACTGGATCAACGCTTTACCGATTATACATCCACACAGGATGCTCGTTGAGTAAGCCAGGACATTCACTGGATTGTGCAAAGCGCTTGTTGGGTTGCGCAGGACGGTCATTGGACCCATGAGGGTGAACAGATGCAACAAATGACATAGATGATGCATAACCATGATGCTTTTAATTGGTTTTAGTACCCGGGCTATCCACCACCACTACCACATGAGTAGCGGTATTCTTTTTTTCTCCCCTTGTGCTTATTTATGTCCGAAATTAGCCTTGAGGATGGAGGTAGATTTATATTCTTTACTTATACACATTCATTGTAAATCAGAAAAAAAAAATAAGAAAACAAAAAAGGCATAAATGAAAAAAGCCAATATAAAATTCTAGGATGAGTGAAAACCTTCCAGGAAGCTCCGGCAATAAGCAAGTAATCTGGCTGGCATTAGGCCTAGCAAAAAGAGATTCTTCAGAGTTGTAAGGTAAGTGAGACCATTTATGAGAGTGTTAATTAAAAACCCGAAAGGGCGCTTAAGAAAGAATTGGAGTGAAAAAAATTTAAGTGCTTAGGATGGTTCTTTTCCACATTTTGGCGCCGGACACATAAGTGTTGGTGTGGGTTTATGACTAGCTTCAATGTATAATAAGGAATGTTACACTTACTCTTATAAACAATGTACAAGAGCAAGAAAGCTATTATACAACGATTGAATTCAGCAAGAGATATGTATGTAAATGAGTCATTGTTGAATAAGAAAGAGTAGCTTAAATCGACTAGCTCTTATGAAAGAGTAGCTTGATTGACTATCTTAAGTGTTTTATAAATTCGGAAGTTGACAACACTTTAAAGCGAGTCTAATCCCCTTTGTAAACACAACAAGGTAAAAAAGTGGGTATGTTATATATGCGGAATTAAGGGATTTGCCACAATACGAACTTAGAATTATAAGATAGTAAGTTCAAATCAAATGAAAAGATATTTTGGTAAGGTGATAACCCTTGTATTACGTCAAGGCCGGGATGAAACACACCACTATATTGATTGTATGAAATAGTGAATTACTAACACTTACAACTCTCCACTCAATACAATCATTCTTGAGCCCTATATGAGTTATCGTCCTCTCGTTTCTCTCAAGGTGTGTTGACGCACTCGATCACTCCTAAGATCACTACCTTCTCACCCTAATCACTCAACCGGACTCACTCTCCTAGTTTTCGAATCCTTTTGTGTTTCTCTCTGGGTTAGTTCTCCTAAACGAGCTAGATGTTTTCTCCACTATGAGGTTCTCAAGTTTGTTCCATTAACAATTCACCTATTGGACCTATTTAAAAAATTCCTAACTTATTCTCCAAGAAAGGAGAACCTATCCAATAGTCCAGCAAAGAATGTCACGTTGGCAATCTGTATGACCGCTCCACTAAGTAGCTTAAACAGATTCAACCACACATGTCACTTCTTTTCTTGAGCAACAAACTTCAAACAAACTTGTCCACGCTGGCGATCCTCTTCACACCACTCTTGTCCTCCTATTCATCCAGCTTGGTGATCCACGCTCCTCACTATCCATGGGTAGAAACCCATTCATCCTATCCTTAGCTTCACGTCTTCCCCTTTTCCTGGCCCGAATACTCTACACGATGGTGCATGTTTTGCAGCTGGGACAAAGTTTACTTTACTCGGATACACTCGTACATACTCAAATACTGAATCAAAGGATTCACTAGCTCGCAGTGACTCTCTTTGCTCTATGCTAGTCCTTCGCCTTCAACATACTTCACTCAGAAAATAATTCTTTTCTTCTGACTTGTTCATGACTGCCTTTCGGAGACTTGCTTTCCCAGCAAGACACAAAGCTAGTTTCCGGCGTAACCACTTGCATCAAAGCTATTCTTCTAGATATCAAAGCTATTCCTAGAAAGCTTAATACTAACAAAATACATTAGATGATGTGTTTATCATCATAAAAACAAGAGAAATGTTTAAGCTACTCATGCATAAACTAACAGTTGGAGTAACGGAGTGTTTCAGGTAGGTTTCACAAGGAGAGATAAGGTTTATATTTATTTTTTTATTTTTACCGCACATTGAGCTTACATGAATTCAATATCTTCGTTACATTATTTTGGGCTTACTTTTCATTTCATATGAGGTATATTGATTGTTGTTTTTCTTTTGGGAGATTAGCAGACACACTATTGGCGACGGCATGGGTAGATACTTGCAATAGACTTCTTTTCAGTGTTTGATGCATATTGTTGTGGTTGTGCTATGTAGATATTTTCTCTAGGAATTGGTGGTTCGGATGTGTTGTTTGGAAAGGACATTATTTAGAGAAGAAGGTCATTATGGTGTTGAAGAGGAGATGTGTAGGATGATGTTAGGATTTTGATTTTTCTTTTTTATCATTATCTTTGATCTTTTTTAAGAGGAGATTTAGGATGTTCGTTGATTTCATTGGTTATAGTTACTTGGGATACATGGTTATACGATTATGAGTGACTACTTTGTAAGGATTGATAGCATCGTACAGTATGATTAGACTTCGATGTATAGGTTGGATTGGTGATGGATGAGCTTTGGGTGTTATTTTTCTATGTGAGCGTTTTTGTACTTGGGCTTTCAACATGGGGATTCTTGAGAGTTGAGTGGTATTGTATTCCACTTGGGACGAGTAGAAGTTTATGTGTGGGATGTTTGATAGGCAAGTCTACTACTCGTCTGTAAGCATGGATTTAGCAATATTTCATTACATTTCTGGGCATTATTACAACATATTTTTTCCAAACCATTATCCGGTGATATATATCTTATTTGAGTTACTTTAGAGCTTATTAGAGTCAATGAGGAGCTTAGGAAGAGTGAAGACGAAGGCATGAACATCGGAGCTGCAAAACAAGCTAAAGGAGTCAAAATCAGGCAGAGGATTCATCGGAGGCTGCGGCACATCCATCGGCGCCCACCGATGTGGAATTCGAGCAATACCACAAAAGACTGATCAGCACCCGTCAATGACCATCAGTGCCCGCCGATCTCGTAACGGACATAAAGGACTTGGTCTTTCCTATTTTTCTGTTGCGATATTGGGCTGATTCATTTGTTGTTTTCTGAGTTTTATTAATTTATTTTTATTGTTTAGTTTATGCCTTTAAAAGGCCAAAACTCTATCATGTAGGGAGTTCGTTGAGTCGTTGTTTAGTTTTCTCTTTCTTGTTCTTCAATTTTTGTTTACGCTTGAGAGATGACATTGTTCTTGGGTGTTTTAGAAGTCATCTCCAAAGGTTAGTAATGTTTATTCATCGTTCTATCTTTTTAAACCTTGTTATGGAGGGCTAAAACCCCAATTTCATAGTAAATCATTGAATTGTCATTTGGTTTTTATAATTGAGTAATTTCAGTTTGTTAGCATGATTTGATTGTTTTTCTATGAATTTATTGGGTATTGAATTCTGTATTTTAGTGCTAGATTGATCACCTAGGATTAAAGTCTTTATTCATAAATGTTAGGATAAATTATTGTCGTTTTCCTTGACCTTTTCCTTCAAAACAAGCATTTGTTAGAGAATTGCATCATACGCTAGTCACTAAATGCCTATTCCTCGGTATTCTTCATAATGATGATTCCATTGATTTGAACAATAGGCGTCGTCATAGTTAATCAATTTGGTTAGGTTTAGTATGCTCGGTTTGAGGTGCAAAATTCTTGTTGTAAAAGAGTAGGGTCAAACATGCTAGGTTATGTGTGCTTATGAAATTACAATGATGTTCATCAATCAAATAACATGAATTAGCTTTGCTATGATTCACCTTAATTAGTTTTATAAATCAAATTTTCACTGTTTTAGGTAGTTTTTAATAAATATAAACCCTCTTTGTTTTCTACATAGATTTGTTCTAAATAACGGTTAAATAAGTCGATGCCTCCTATGGGATTCGACCCTTACTTACAATGTATTCTTATCTAATAGAATTTAGTGAAGTCTAGGAATTACATGAGGTTCAGACCTTTAGTCTTGTCTTGTTTGCATGTACTGGGTGTTTATTTGTTGTTTTATCTAAATTCGACTATTTTACAACCGCAAACACTTTCTTTGTATTGTATCCCAACACCTATGTTCATCAGTAACAAACTTGGAATTGATCTTGTACATAATTTTACAGCTAGAAATATGTCAAAAGTAAAGAATAGAAGAAGGGTTTAATTTCTTAGCAATAGAAAAATAGTTGTATGTTTGATCCGCCTCACAATTTTTCCATTAAGAAAGAAGTTGAGCACCCCAAAAAAAAAATCACGACAGACGACACACCAAACAACCTGAAAGAATTTTGCATTGAAGCCATCAAGACCGGATTTTACCACTAATTAAATTAAAGACTAAATTTCTAATTTCCTTAGGAAAGTGTGGAACAAGAAGGGAGTGTGGAACAAGAAGGGATGCATGATCGGAGTTATCAAGAGTAAGACCCTCATACATCACCTCCTTATCAAGAGGCCAAGTGGGACATTGAGTACCGGTGAGGCCCGTGTAGTACTCAATATATGTTCGGACATATCCTCCAAAGGTTCTAGAGGATTTTCATGAAGATCGAGGAATAATGACGTGAGTGAAGGGTTTGTTGGTACACAATTTGTTGGGACTAGTTTTGGTTCTCCTTACTAGGGTTTAAGGAAAATCCCATGACCCAAAAGCCCAAAGAAAGAAGAAAAAAGGTAAATTAAAGGAAATGGAGTGACGTGATTGGCATAAAAATAAAAAGATAGGGGACAATTTATTTCCCTATAAATAGTGGTTGGTGGAAAGTACACTGTTCATTTTTCGGTTTGCAGTACTGAAACTCTTCCAAAATTTGCGAGTCAAACTATTTTTCTTTGGGAATAGTTTAATGGTTCGCAATCCATTTCCCCCTCTCAAGGACTCGAACTCTTAATACTCTATTTTTCTTCCCTAAACACTATTTCACCCTCATTTGTGCCTTGACTGACATGAGGGTTGGAGAGCCATATCCAGAGCAAAATCCCCTCTATGCTTGGTTGTGTAGGTACATCGGACGAGGCGTAATTCCCCGCAATCGACCGAGCCATACGCAAATCTGGGAGCCCATAACTCGTATACATCATACTCGAGCTAAGAAGATAAAAATCTTGGTTTTCAGCCTCTCGTGAGACGTGTTCTATTGCGAGAAATCTGGGCATCAACATTGGCGCCGACCGTGGTTTCTTTCTCATGCAGTTAGGCCGTCCAAGAGTTCGAACGATGGAAAGTGTCAACAATGCATCAAACAGGCATCACGAGTCTCGTACTCGGGGGATGTCCGAATCCAAAAACGATACTTCCATGATCCGAGTTTATGTGACTAGAGATGAAATCTCCTAGTACAACGAGTTTCTTGCTTGGAAGGAGAGAATGCAACAACAAGAAGATGATGAAAGTCTTCTTCAAGAAGAAGATGAGAGACTTTGTAAGGAAGCAAATGAGAGACAACCCTAGATAGACGAGGAGAGGAGGCGTCTGCTGGAGGACGAAGTGAGAGTCCTACATGAACATGAGCTCGAGCACGCTAGGAACCAGCCCCTACCAACTTTTCGACTTCAAGGTCACGAGCATGGTACAAGACCATTACGCCATTCCGCACCGCCTCAGCCACCATGCGATCAATACGAGCATGTCTTTGAGCTCCAACAGCTCCCTCTAAGGTTACAAGATCCTATGTACACTACCAGAAAACACTAAATTAGCGACGGATTTGCGTGTCGTCTCTATTTCCATAGAACAGCGACGGATATAGCGATGTATTTCAGATCCGTCGCTAATATTTGTAACCCCAATCGTTGGCGACGGTATTTCCGTCGCTAAAGGGTAGTATTTTAGGCGGTACAAAACCCGCCTAAAATACTACCCATGGGCGACGGATTTCCGTCGCTAATGGGTAGTATTTTAGGCGGTACAAGACCCACCTAAAATACTACCCTTTAGCGACGGAAATCCGTCGCTATTGGGTTTGGCGGTCAACTTGGCGCCATAAATTACATATTAGCGACGGAAATCCGTCGCTAATATGTAATTTCCGCCAAAATATTGGCGTAAATTTAAATCGACCGCCTAATTGTTGGAAACGGATTTAGCGACGGAATTCCGTCGCTAAGTCCTCGTCTTCTATAAAAACCCAGCGCGCTCTGTGATTTTTCGCCCATAACCATATCTCCTCTTCCTTCGTCCGCGCTCTCGCCTGCTGTCCCGCCGCCCGTCCGCCTCCCCCCGCGCCCTCCTTGCGAGTCCGACCGCCCGACTGCACGCCTCCCCAGCGTCCGACTCTCCAAATCCGACCGCCCGCCTGCCTCTACCCCTTCGTCCGCCCGACCGTCATCCGACCGACCGCACCTCCTCCGCCGACCGACCGCCGCCTCCTCCGCCCTCTGTCAGCCCCCAGCCCCTAGGTTAGATTTTTTTTGTGTTTTTATTGATTTCCTATTTTCTTATAATGTTTATATATTTAAATTTCATTATAATATTAGAATTAATATATATATATATAGGTTAGAAATTATATAGGTGTTTTAGAAATTTGTTAGAAATTATATAGATATTTTTATGAATTTTATAGACTTTTTTTATAATTATTCAAGATTTTTTATGAATTAAATAGGATTAGATAGTATTTTATAAATTAAATAGGATTAAATAAGATTATATATTTTTATGAATTTTTTAGTGTTTAAAATAAATTATTATGAATTATATAGCTTTTTTAGAAATTTTACAGAATTTATATAGATTTTTTAATATTTTTTAGTATTTAAATAGAATTAAATAGGATTAGATAGTATTTTATGAATTAAATAGGATAAAATAATATTATATATTTTTATGAATTTTTTATTGTTTAAATAGAATTATTATGAATTATATAGGTTTTTTAGAAATTTTATAGAATTATATATATTTTTTAATAATTTTTTAGTGTTTAAATATAATTAAATAGGATTAGATAATATTTTATGAATTAAATAGGATTAAATAAGATTAGATATTTTTATTAATTTTTTAGTATTTAAATAGAATTATTATGAATTATATAGGGTTTTTAGAAATTTTATAGAATTATATATATTTTTTATATATTTTAAATATTGAAGATTTAGAATTTTGTATGGATTTAACATAATAAAGATTTAAAATATTGTAGAAACTATATAGAAATTATATATTGAGTGTTGTGGATTTCGAAATATATATGATTGGTGGATTTAAAACTTGAAGATTTAGAATTTTGTATGGATTTAGAATATTAAAGATTTAAAATATTGTAGAAAATACATATATAGTGTTGTGGATTTTGAAATATATATGATTGGTGGATTTAATTAAATATTATTTCAATAATGTAGAAATATTAAAATATTAATATATATGATTAATGCTCGGAATTAATGTAACAAAATAAAATAAATTAGAGATAGTATTAGTAGGATAATAAATGCAGGTAGCTAGATAGAATCGTTATCTAATAAAACGCACTATAGGGTTGAACCAAGATCGGGGTTGGATGTATCAACGACTCACGAGTGGGTTGCTAACTCCCAGCTTTCCCTAGAAAGTGTAAGAGTTTATCCAGTTCGCCACAGATCATCCAACTTGTACGAGTGAAGGAAAAATAAAATGCCCCTGTACTAAGTATGCATGTAGAAATAAAAGCTATCGCAATACGGAAGATGTAGAATGTCATATTTTGAGAAATGGCTTTGTAAAAGATTATCAAATATGGGTGTTTCATGGAGAGGGGACCGTGTTGAATCCCGGAGGACAACAACATATCGTATCAGAGAACGATGTCGAGGGGTTTGGATTCTCATCTGGGCATAGGATGATAAATGATGCTGCTGGTCCAGAAGTGGCCTTCCAAGACGAGCCTCCGAATGCCGAATCACAGAAATATTTTGATATGATGCGCACAGCGGAGCAAGAAATATGGCCTGGTAACAACAAGCACTCTTCGTTTTCTGCATCTGCTAAAATGATGGATATAAAGTGTCGTCATCATGGTTCGATAAGGTTAATGGACGACATGTGCGAGTTCATACAAGAGTTGCTTCTGGAGGATAACAAGATGCCAACCAACTTTGCTAACATAAAAAAGTTGGTTAAGGGTTTGGAGTTACCGGTTGAGGTCATTGGCTGTTGTCGCCGAAACTGCATGCTTTATTGGGGGAAAGAAGATGCAGATAGAACAGAATGCAAAGTTTGTGGTGAACCGCGGTGGAAGCCTGTGACCCAAGGCAAATAAAAAAAGGAGAAAGGCTAGAGTCCCATATCGGAAAATGTTTTATTTTCCAATAACTCCAAGGCTACAAAGATTGTATGCTTCGAAAGCAACTGCCCAACATATGACGTGGCATGCTGACCATCAGATGGTTGATGACAAGATGTGTCACCCGTCCGACTCTCCGACGTGGAAACGTTTTAGTGAGTTGCATTCCAATTTCGCCGACGAAGTCAGAATATAAGATTAGGCTTGTGTTCTGATGGGTTTCAGCCATTCAGCAATTTCGGGCAACAATATTCATCATGGCCGGTCATCCTGACACCCTATAATCTTCCTCCTGGCATGTGCACGAAGGATGAGTTTATGTTTCTGACGGTTCTGGTCCCGGGTCCTAGAAATCCGAAGCAGCAAATGGACATATTCTTATAGCCGTTGATTGCAGAGTTAAACCAGTTGTGGGAGTGCGGAGTCACAACCTATGATGTTCATAAATGACAGAACTTCCAGCTGAAAGCAGCTCTTATGTGGACAATTAATGACTTCCCCGCCTATTCTATGTTGTCTGGATGGAGCACCGCTGGTTGACAGGCTTGCCGTTATTGTATGGAGGAGACCGATGCATTCACGTTGCCCAAGAGTGGTAAACTATCGTGGTTTTATTGCTCTCGGAAGTTTTTGCATCCGCGTCATCCATTTCGCAAAAATGTCACTGATTTTTGTAAGGGCATAGAAGAGCGCAGGAGGCTTAGGGGGGTGAGAACTGGAGCTGAAATGTTAGGTGAGCTGGATCGTTTGGGGTTTAAGAAGTCGTATGAACCTGGATCGGAACATCATAATGCTTTATTGTCCAAAAAACATGGATGGAATAAGAAGAGCATATTCTGGGATTTTCCATACTGGAGTACGAATGTTATTCAGCATAATTTAGATGTAATGCATATTGAGAAAAATGTGTTCGATAATGTGTTCAATACCGTGCTCAATCTCCCAGGGAAGACAAAAGAGCATGAAAAATCCAGGGAAGAACTGAATTAAATATGTTTTCGACTAGAGCTGGGTAAAGATGTTGCGACTGGGAAGTTTCCGAAGGCCAAGTACGCATTGGGCAAGGATTCTAAAAGAGTCCTGCTTGAGTGGATACAGAAGATAAAGTTTCCAGATGGGTACGCGTCCAACTTGTCTAGATGTGTTGATCCGAAAAAACTAAAAATGCATGGGATGAAGAGTCATGACTGCCAGGTTTTTATGCAACGACTTTTGCTAGTCGCTCTTCGGGAGCTTTTACCCAAAGACGTGTGGGAGCCATTAACGGAGCTGAGTATCTTCTTCAAGGAGTTAACTTCCACCTCATTGACATAAGAAGACATGCATCATCTGGAGGGTGAAACCCCCAAAATACTTTGCAAACTGGAACGTATTTTCCCGTCCAGTTTTTTCGACTCTATGGAGCATCTCCCTTTGCATCTACCTTATGAGGCGATGATTGCAGGACCAGTTCAATATCGATGGATGTATCCATTTGAAAGGTATTAATTGGTCTTACAATTGACGTTTTCCCCTTCATTCTATTTATAACTAATAGATTTCAAAAACAGATATTTGGGGAAGTTGAAGAAAAAGGTCAGCAATAAAGGAAGGGTGGAAGGAAGCATTAGCAGCGAATATTTGCAAGAAGAAATCGCGAAGTTTGTATCGTTTTATTTCACTAAAGGTGATCCGCGGATACCCGAGCAGTTGAGCAGAAATGAAACTTGTGATATGGACGTCGATGACAATGTCGACCGACTTTCAATCTTCAAACCAAAGGGAAGGCCATTGCATGGTAGAACCCGTAGATATCTTGATGACAAAGAGGTTATTTCTGCTAGGACCTATGTACTTATGAACTGTCCTGAAATTGAAGCCCGCAAAAAGTAAGGGTTACGTTTTTTTAACGTGCTATCACATATCTACTCTACAACTATGATCTAATTTGGGTGTTTTCCTTTTAAAGTGTTTTCGTGGCCGAGTTGCGCAAAAGGAACAATGGTATAAGCGAGACAGAAATTGAAAGTAGGTTTGAGAATGATTTCGCCTCTTGGTTCGAATCTCATGTAAGTATTTGTAAGATTCATTTAAAATGAATTTTGCAAAGTGTTGGTTCACTTACAACCGTGTACTTGAACTACAGGTCAGAGATCCAACTGTCTGTACCAATCCCTTCATCATGAGCCTTGCGAAGGGACCGTGTAGAACGGTGGACACATATAAAGGGTATTGCGTGAACGGCTACAAGTTCCTAACTCGAGAATACAAGCAAGACAGGCTTACGATGAATAGCGGTGTTTGCGTTAGGGGAACACAATATGTCGAGGGTGAAAATGACTTTTATGGTGTGTTGACTGACATAATCGAGTTAGAGTATCCAGCTCTACCTATGAAGAAGACCGTCATATTCAAATGCGAGTGGTTTGACCCCACGGATAGTGGCACACACACTAACACTCGATACAACTTGGTGGAAGTCAACCATAGACGGAGATACAATAAGTATGAACCGTTTATCTTGTCACACCAGACCGACCAAGTTCAATACTTGCCATATCCAAGCAAAAGATGGCATAAAGTTAATTGGTGGGCAGTATGCAAGGTTAAGGCAAGGTCGGAGCTTGACATGCCAGAGAAAGTGGTACCGGCCTTCAAAGATGACATCAAAGAAAACCCCCTAATCGTTGAAACAAATGAAGTTCCGACAAACTTGGTTGATCAAAATGAAGAAGTTGACGAAGATGCATTGCACGTTCCTCCCGTCGAAGATCAAGATGTTATATTTTCATCATCCGACGACGAAGAAGATGAAGACGAACTTGACTGAAGTAGATAGGTTGTTTGTTGTATATAGATTGTTAATTAGTGTTTTGTACTATTGACATATAATAATATCTTTAGTTATTTATTATGTTTGCGTCTTTCCATTTTAATACATATTATTGAAGTCATGAGAGGACAAGGATCGACGAGTGAGCAGACAGGTGCCAGTCGTGGTCGTGGTCGAGGTCGTGGCCGTGGCCGTGGCCGTGGCCGGTCCTTTGGAGAAGTCCCCGAGGCCGGTCCCTCTTCTTGTGCTGCACCGGCACCGGTGGATGCCGGTGACAAGGTAGTTGTCCGACCCGACGAGTCCGGGACGTTAATTTAGCCGTCCGGACCAGTCTCTCGTTCTATATGGGAGATTTTCCGGAAATGTTTCTTCCCCGAGGGTAGTGCCTGGCGATTTTTATCGGCAACCCAAGTAGACTACTATTAGCAAGAATTCAAGGTAATTATTTATCTATTCACTTCACAAATATGTTAATGTACAAGTACCTTATAACAACAAGCATATCTTTTACTCTTTTCAGAAAGAGTATACTTGGGAAGACCAGTACAGCGAGGATTACATGTATCGTGTCTTTTTGAGACATGCGGGGAACCGGTAAGTTGTAAATCACTATCGTATAAAATAATTCATTAATTTACTTTTTAATAATTTTGTTTTATAGGTACAAAGACGTCCTTCACAAGATGAAGACGAATGGAAAACCGCATCAGGCGGTGAGTGCTGACATTTGGGCCAAGTGGAAGGGCCATTGGGACACAGAAGAAGAGAAGGCAAGGTCCTGCACTGCTCATGCCAATCACATGAGCGAGCCTGAGGGTCAGGGCACCGGATTGGTGCGCCACACGGGAGGATCTCGATCCTTCATTGGGCATTACGACATCTTGGTTTGATTCTTAACTTTATCTTTTTGATTCGTATAATGAAACTTATTAATTTTATGACATACTAATAATTCGTCTTGTTTTTGATAAGTCCAAGGAGCTTGGTCGTGCACCGACGGCTCCCGAGTTGTACCACCACACACACACACGTCGAGGAAAGACAAGGACAATCCTGTCCATGTAGACTCGAGGGTGAAGAAGTTGTCGGTATGTATATCGTAAATTGTATTACGTTATCACTTATTCATTAGTATCTAACTATACCATGTTTTCATCGGTGATTGTAGGAAGCGCTCGCCCAGAGGATTAGTTCCTCGTCCCAGCCACCGACCCAAGAGGGTCAGGATGCGAGTATGGATGACGTGGACACGACGCAGGTCTATCTGGAGGTGGAGGGCGTCAACAAGAAGAACCGGGTGTACAGACTTGGTTCAGCGGCCGGGGTATACGTCGACACAAGACGCGGTCGGGCGCGTCATTCCAGGCCATCTCACATCGGTTCGTCCTCTTGGACGAACCAAGAAGATATTCATCAGTTGCAAACGGAGATGCAATCGCAGTTGCAGCAGATGCGAACGGAAATGTATACGGAAATACAGTCACGTTTGCATCGAGACATACATGCACAAATGTCCGAGTTCATACGAGGTAACGTGACAATGATGAATGCGACACTTCCACCAGAATATCGTCCACAACAAGAGGAATAAGAAGAAGAAGAAGACGAAGACGGCGATGAAAACGACAACGACAACAACGGCCCCGAATCTTAAGTTTTTAATAATTTGTATCTTTGTTTTTTGTTTTCAACAAACGACGTTTGTAATAATAATTTCGATTCAATATATGATTTCTATGTTTGTTTATGATTGATTTTATAATATTTCCAAGTTCAATAAAAATTTATAAATTGTGCAAATATTAAATCCAATGAAGTGAAAAAATCTAAAATTATAAATGGCATTAGACACGGATTTGCGTCGGAAATCCGTCTCAAAATTTTGAGGTCAGGGGTCCTTTATAGCGACGGAAATCGGTCGCCAAAACCGTCGCGCATATCGGTCTCCTGGGGGTCATAGTTAGCGACGGATTTCCGTCGCCAATGCCGTCGCAAAAATCGGTCTCCAGGGGATCACGATTAGCGACGGAAATCCATCGCCAAGGCCGTCGTAAAAATCGGTCTCCTAGTTCCACATTTGGATACGGAATTCCGTCGCAAAAACCGTCGTAAAAATAGGGACGGTTCGCTATTCCGTCGCAAAACTGGTTTGGCGACTACATAGGTAGCGACGGATATGTAGCGACGGTATTCCGTCGCAAAACGCAATTAGCGACGGAATTCGAGGTATTAGCGAAGGAATAATCCGTCGCTAATATCGTGTTTCCTAGTAGTGGTATGAGCTACTACTTCTACCCTTGAGGTTCTATGAACCGATCTACAAACAACAACCCCTTCCACCAAAATTCCAAGAGCCCACCCACAATCCATTCTACAATCAGGTCCCCGAGTACCCTACTCACGATCAGCATACGGGACCGCGGCCGAACGGTCACTACCCTACCCAAATCAGTCCATTCCCAGTGCACCAAGTTAGCACAGGATTAAACTCACGTGGATGAACCATCTTTGTTGATCACATCGTCAGTACCCCCGTTTGCGATGACTTCAAGTATCATACGTTGAAATATTATACAGGCACGGAGGACCCCCGTGATCACATCAATCGTTACGTGATGCTGGCCTATAATGTGAACGATGCTACCATGTGTAAGGGTTTCCCGAACACATTGTTAGGATCGCTCTAACATGGGTGCTCTTGCTGCCTACACGCACAATCCAAAGCTTCGATGACCTTGAGGAGCGTTTCGTAACCCGTTACAGCGCCTCCAAGAAGTGCAAGGTAACAATGATGTAAACCCAGGGAGTGAAACAAAGGGTAGGTGAGTCCCTCGAGTCTTATGTCAAGAGATTCACGGAAATAGCAATCGAGGCACATGACTTTATCGAGGCCAGAGCTAGGAAGGCGTTTTTTGGGGGATTGTTGGACGACTTAGAGTTAAAGGATATATTGGGTCGAAATCAAGCGTACCTCGACTACGAGAAGATTTTGTAGAAGGTGCATGGACAGATCGAGTCGGACAGGATCACGGGTAAGAACCAAGGACAGGAAGGCTTGTAAAAGCAAAATCAGGCATCAGGTGCCATCCACAAGGGGAACCAGTCATGGGAACCTAATAAGCAACCCGAGCAAACATCACGAGCCCCAGCCCTTCAATTACAAGGTGGCCAGAGCCAAATGTTGTTCCAAGTACAGAATATGATGGAAACCGTACATGGAAATAGAGGACGCGGCAGGCCATTCACACCCCTGCTCAAGGAATGTGATGCACCAAGCATTGCAACAACACCCATAACACGGCCGAGTGTTGGAGTATCCATTGTGAGGCTGAACAAGATGATCTGAGGTTTATGGAGGCTAGACGAGCTCAGGGGAAGATCACCAACAAACCAGTTGTACCGGCCCCACAACCTCCTGCTTTCCCTCGAGCAGAAGGTTTTGTTGGGACAAATACTAGATGTCACCCGCCCAGGTTGCCCAGTCGGCGAGAACAGAGAAGGGCCTCCAATTCCTGATTGCCTCCCAGGAAACCAATGATGTTGATAGCCGAAGTTGCTTGCAAGCCATACCGACTGCAATTCAATGACAATGACATAGTCGAGTGGGTGAACAAGCAGGCCGACCCTCTCATCATTCATATTAAACTCGGAACAAAGATTGTCAAGAGAGTGATAATATATGTACTGGCAGTGAGACAGACATAATCTATTGTGAAGAATATTAGACGCTCAGCCTCGACCAGTCCAGGATAAGACCGGCAAAATGTAATATCATAGGTTTTACAAGAGACTCTTTGAAAGCAGTGAGGGTCGTCACAATCGACATGGTCCTAGGAGACGAGGATGACACGTGAAAGGCTTGCGCGATCGACTTCTTAGTCAACCCCTTGCATCGGCATACAACACAATACTGAGCAGGGACTTGTTAACACGATTCGAAGCAGTGGTGTCGATCAACCATTTCTTCCTCAAGTTCCCGAACTAGGATGGCACAGGCATAACTCGAAGTAACCAAGAAGAAAGCGAAATATGCTATATTCAGGCGGAACGTAATGATAAGAAGGCGGTGCACATGAACCAACTCTATCTATCAGGTTTGCTTCGCATAAAAGACAAGGCAGATCTAGACCGTTAGAAGCTTCGCGATCATATTGGGGAGAAGACACTCCTCCTAACTCCGTTAATGTCGCGAAGCATGCTATCTCACTATTTGAAGAGGAGACAAGAGACTATATGTCGGCCAGGGGATACTTCTGAATGTCACCAAAGAGGTCGAGGCCCTATTGGGATCCTCCCGAGACACATTTTCATGGACTTTGAAATAACTCAAAGGCATTCCCCCCGAGTTAATGACTCTCTCTCTCTTGTTATTGACCCACAGGTAAACCCTCCGCAACAAAAGAAGGGGAAGCAAGTAGGCCCCACGAATGCAGCTGCAATAGTAGAGCTTGTGAAGCTACTCAATGTAGGGTTTGTACAACCAGTACAACATCCTAACTAGCTCACGAATATGGTGCTGAAGAAAGACATAGGAAAGTGGCGCATGTATGTTGATTTCACTGATATGAACAAAGAGTGCCCCAAAGATAGCTACCCTCTCCCATTCATAGATCAGCTCGTCGACTCCACAGCAGGTCACGAGGCTTTGAGTTTTCTCGATGCTTATTTAAGATACAACCAGGTTGCGATGACTCCAACAGATACAGGACACACCACTTTTATAATAGACAAAAGCACTTTTCTCCACATGGTTATGTTATTCGGTCTTAAAAACGTGGGAGCCACTTTTCAGAGGCTGGTAGACAAGGTCTTACAAGTGCAAATCAGTAAGACGGTTGAGGCCTACGTCGATGATATAGTGGTGAAGAGTAGAAACCGGAGAGACCATTTGAGAAATCTATGTGAGGTGGTTTCCACGTTGCGCAGATATGGCATGAGCTTGAACCCGGAAAAAGGTGTGTTTGGGGTCGCAGAAGGCAAGTCTTTGTGCTTCCAAATCTGTTCGCAATGTATACAAGTAAATCCGTCTAAGGTCCAGGCCGTCCTGGACAGGAAGGAACCACAAAAGACAAACTAAGTGAAAAGATTCATGGGCTCAGTAAACTACATAGGTAGGTTATTTTCCATGCTATCCAAGAGGAACTTGCCATTCTTCAAAACTCTCAAAAAGCCTAAGCAATTTTAGTGGATGCCAGAATGTGCAGCGGCCTTGGCCAGCTTGAAAGAACATTTGGCGAACTTACCGACCTTATCGTCATCTATCCTAGTGAGGCACTACAGTTATACCTTGTGTCCAACTCGAGAATCATAAGTGTTGTATTTACCCACGAGAAGCAGAAACCTATATACATTGCCAGTAAGGCATAATTGGCCGCCAAAAGCCGATATTCATTAGTCGAGAAAACTGTATTCACGTTAATCATGGCAGCACAAAGGCTAAGGCCATACTTCCACGCACACACTATTCAAGTGCTAACTGACTTGCCTCTGTGCTAGATTTTGCACCGACCGACCCATTCCGGAAGAATGACTAAGTAGGTAGTCGAGCTTTAAACATTCGATATTGAGTATCACCCTAGACCGAACATTAAAGCTCATGCATTGGCTGACTTTATCGCCGAAACAAGTTTTTGCGAGCTCAACACTTCCCCATTATACGCTAACCAACCTCGGAAGTTATATTTGGATGGCGAGGTAAACGCCGAAGGTTGTGGCGCAGGAGTCGCGTTGTTCTCACTAGAAGAAGTTATGTATGAACACACGATAACTCTTGACTTCAACGCCATCAACAATGAAAAAGAGTAGGATGCTTTGATCACTGGGATCAAGATAACCTTAGCAGAACAAGTAGAAGAGATCGAATGCTTTTGCGACTCAAAAGTTGTGGTTTAACAAGTGCAAGGGGTTTTTGAGACTCAAACCGGAAATTTGCCCAAGTATCAGGCTTGGGTGGTAAGATTAAAGAGCATATTCAAGCATTTCCTCATAACTTCTATTCCCAGAAATGAAAATGAGGAAGCGTATGGGCTTGCAATGTTGGCTTCACGAGCTTAATTAATCAATGTGAAGTTAGAAAGAAAGGCCAAGCCGATTTGGTATTGTTCCACCAACACAAAAGCCATTTCCGAGTAGTTAGAAATGTTGTCAATTGAAACCCCCGCAGATGACTGGAAAACCCTATCCTAAAATACCCGTTGCAAGAAAACATAACTGAGGATCCTCGCAAGCGTAAGAAGTTACAGTCACATGCAACAAGATTCTTCACATCCCAAGGGAACTGTGCAAAAAAGGCATCATGACTGGCGAGTTGCGTTGCTTATCTCGGGAAGATGGGAAGAGAATGCTCGTCATGCTTAACGCTGAGCTATGTGGAACGCATACCGGATGTAGGTCATTAATTTTTACAGCACTCAGACATGGCCATTTCTGGCTCTCGATGCACGAAGATGCTATAAACATCGTGAGGTCCTTTAAAGCATGCCAGGCTTATGCGCCAACTTGCCATCAGCCAGGGGTAGATATGCAAATCATGAAAGGCCCATGCCCATTCACGATGTGGGGCCTAGATCTATTGGATCCTTTCTCACCAAAAGCACCAGGCGAGCTAGAATTCATCATTGTCGCGATCGACTATTTCACTAAATGGATCGAGGCAGTCCCCCTTGCTAGAAAAAATGTCCATGCGGTGCAAGAGTTTCTATGGTAGAATATAATTTGCAGACTCGGCCTCCCACAAGATATTGTCACTGATAGAGGGTCTCAGTTTAACACACCAAAGCTCATTGAGTGGTGTAATGATTTGGGAATCAGGCTAAAATTTGCATCAGTGGCCCATCTACATTTCAATGTCTAGGTCGAGGCTGCTAACAAGAGCATTGTGATAGACCTCAAAAAGAGACTAGATGGGGTACGAGGTTGATGGGTTGATCAATTACCCCTCGTTCTCTTGGAAAATCACATGATTGTTAAGAGATCAACTGGAGATATACCATTTTCCCTGGCATATGGTGTTGATGCAGTCATACCAATAGAGCATCTATTCGACGAAAAAGAAAATAGAGAAAAGATGGCCCAAGAATTACAACTCAGAGAAGAGGCACACAAGATGGCAACCATCCGAGCAACAAATCACAAGGCTACCATCGCAAAGTACTACGATAAGAAAATCAAGCCCCACAGATTCGTGAAAGGCGACATCGTGATGAGAAAGGAAGAAAGTGGAAAGCTAGACCCAATTTGGAAGGCCCTTACATCATCGAAGTTGAGGTAGCCCTAAGAGCATACAAGCTAAAAGACTGTGCAAGGAACCGAATCACAAACTCTTGGAACGTGATGCGGCTTCGAAAGTACTATCCTTAGCAAGAAAAGCCTCGCCTCAGTTACATATTTCAAATCATCTTAATCATTATTATTCGTACATAATATACGGGGCAAATAACCCTTAGCCAACAAAAGCTATAAGAAACCACTCGCAACTTATAGGCGAGGCAGCGCGCATGGGCTCAATTGACCATGATGCACGATTAAAATGGTCAAAGTGAGAGAGTTATACTCACTCCATCAAACAAGGTACGACTAAAATGCTTACATAAGTATATAGACCCCTCAAAACGTATGAAAAACTAAACCATAACTATGTATATCGTAGTATAAACTAAACAAAGGTAGAAGTAGAAAAGGGCGAAAGTCATCGGGCTGAATCATTGATAGCTATATGCCTGGAGCCATTTGCGAGTCGAGAATAAAGCACCAGGTTGAATCATTGAGTGCCACGTGCCTCGAGCCAACCGTGAGCAGACAAAGAGCACCAGTTTAATCATCGATTGCCACATGTCTCGAAGAAATCGTGAGCAGACAAAGAGCGTGGGGTTGAATCATCGAGTGACATGCACCTCAAGCCAACCGCAAGCAGACAAAGAGCATTGAGCTAAATCATCGAGTGCCACGTGCCTTGAGCCAGCCACGAGCAGATGAAACATCCGGCTGAATCATCAAGTGATGTATACCTCAAGCCAGCCACGAGAAGATGAGGAGCATCAGACTGAATCATCGAGAGATACTCGCCTCGACCTAATCCAAGCAACTATAGACATCAAACTAAACCACCGGGAGTTGCATGCCCCAAGCTAGTCGCGAGTATCAAAGAAAAGTCCTCCCAAATAGAGGCACCTCAAAGCATCTACAAGTGAAAAGTTATCAATCCCTAAAAGATCTAAGCATTTACTTTTTTCATCTATGTTACTAGAATGAACCAGGCATGATATAGGTCGAGCAATTAAGATCTGCGACAAGGAAAGTGCAGTACATTCCCTAAAAGATGGGCTCTGCCCTAAGTTAAGGTACGTCAAAATATAAAGCATAAGATGAAAAGATATATCAGCAGACAAACTGTTACATTGTATCGCGATATTAAAAGGAGGCCCTCATTGCGATTTAAAAGAAACATCACCTCGAAAATCCCTAAGGCTAGAATGATGGAAGAGCTTGGGTAAGTATAAGCTTACGTTCAAATTCCTTAAATACACTACAAAATACTGAACTACAGAAAAATTATACAAGGCTTTTCAGGGACAACTAAAAGCAGCAAAGAACAAGGGAGAGTAAGACCAAGGGTCAAAGACATAATCATGAGGATATAAGAATTTCTGCATATCGTTTGAACTCCGTGTTTTTTCAAGTTCTTTCTCTTTACATGTTATGTAACTAAGAATATTCGAGGGATATATGCCTTATCTTTATATAAGTATTGTGGTATTATACAGCATCTCCCTATTAATTCGTAACACTCGCAACCCCTTTGTTTCTACCTTTTCTGTATGTGGTGCTTCCCACATAAAAGAAAAGGCAAGGGTAATAAAGGGAGGATCGCGAGGTAGCAAGGTATAAAGTAAAGCAATCATTCTTAATAAAAGCACTAGGTATGAAGCAAGTAACAATAATGTTATATTACAAGTCCACAAGGGAACCCATCCAAAAAATTGCCAAGTTCACCAAATGCGAAATAAAGAAGTTTTCAAGGGTTAGGCAAAGGATGAGGAGGATTGGAAGAGGGAGAAGAGTCTTTACCAGCAGCACGAGGTCTCCTTAGCTTTGAGAAGACAGTTGGACCCCTTACCACATCACACCCTCGACCTTGTGTAATCAAGCTTTCTGCATGAATGCTCGTCACCAACCAAGCCTCGAGTGTGTTTTCTTTGTCCATTGTGTAAGCACCGGGATGAGGAGGAGTATAGTTCGACGACACAAGATGGTAGCCAAACAGTTTCTTCCCATCGAACTTGAAGTCAGGAAAGCCCTGCTCGGCTTCTTGAAGCTTGGCCGCCTTGTTAAACATGCAAATCTGATATTTGGCAAGAAAGTTCATGCGAGAGCCTTCACGTTGACCACTCGCATATTTATTATGGCCTCCTCTCGAGCCTTCTGTAGAGCAACTGCATGATCAACTTTTAAAGATTTGGGCTCAGCAGCGCGACTCTCTTTCAAGGATCAAAGCTCGGTAGACAACACATCGCAAGAGCTTATCTCCGCCGCTACCTCTTTGGCCTTCTTCTTCGACTCCTCATCCCTGGCAGGAATAGTTTGCACAAGTTCCTTCTTCTCGCGAGCAACGTCCTCCTGAAGCTTTGACACTTGAAACCGTAGCTCTTGATCGATTTACCAAGCTCTTTATGTCCCATGTCCAGCTCGTTATAATTCTTTGAGAGATTAGCCTTTGTGTTTTTCAAACCCTCCTCAAATCTTTCCCATGTCTCCATACAGAGTTGCACTGCCTGAAGACAAAGGCAAAAACAAGTAAGCACATGGTGAAAGCATAAATAAACAAACACATTTCACACTTAACCCCGCAAGCAGTTGGATACCACCAGTCAAATCGTCCATTATCATGCGTTCGAGGTACAGGGGAAGATTAGGCACAACCAGTGTTTGGTTCATCACACGCTTGGCGAGATCAGGGGTAAGGATCCAAGCCCCTATACTTCTTCTTGAAACTCCCATCATACTCGTTGTAAACTCGAGCGAGGCCTGGTGCGAGGAGGCATGCCCCGACCCCCCCGCTCTCTTTCTCCTTTGTTTCTTCTTCGACGGAGGAGGAGAGCTTCGAGAGGAATTGCCCCTCTTACGCCTAACCTGCTTCGATAAGGGAATATAATCGTATCGATAATACATGTGGTGGGCACCAAGCGAGAAGGATCAGCCTAGTTAAGACTGTTTCAAGCTTGAGCATGGTATGACGGTGTCAGCTAGCACATTGGCCTGATGCAAAGGCGGTTGGTGATCCTCGTCATCTTCGATGTTCAAAAAGTCAAAGTAAACCTCTTCTTCAATAGAACGAAGATTAGAGTAAAACGAAATATGGCGCGAATAATAAAACACATCTAAGGATGTTTTCCAATGTCCTACTAGTGGTGGGGTAGTTGACTAAGACCTCGGTTTGCGAGAAACTCCATGGTCATGATATCATTATTGTTGTTCGAGCAAAGTTTAACAAAGGAGCATAAGTCCTCCTTGGTTTTACTAATTTGCTCGTCTGAATATAAGGAGACCCACTCGCAAACCTCTGTTGTACGAATGCGATGGTTTACGCGCTGCTCCTGGGAAGGTTTCACCAAGATTGATTGACGAATCTCTCCCACCTTGCTGCTTAGCATTCTATACCGAGGGTTATACTTTCAAGAGCAAGTAATCAGACCCCATCTATGAGAAAATGGCTTGTACAAAGAGTGGAATAGGTGGGCATAAGGGGTATAGCCGATCTTCTGGCAACGAAGCTAAATAGCTGTTGCGTGCCTCTAGAAATTTGGGTGCAATTGAGTGGGGCTCAGCTCCATCTCCTCGCAAAGCATTCCGACTAATGGAAAGTATTCTCCATAACCGTTGAGATACTCCCCACTTGTAATAGGCAGGGTAAGAACCGGTCCCTTGGGAAAGGGAAACTCCTTCGCTTAGTCCACGAGGTGAATGGTTTTAATTGTGGATTGCGAGGACTTCATGTTCTTACCTGGGAGTGTACATGCAACCAGGGCGACTTGACCATCTAAGATTAAGACGGTCGGAGCATAAGTAACCACCGCAGCTAGGAGTTAGCGAGGCACGTATCAGACGACATGCGGGGATGACAGAAAAGTGTTGTAGATTACCTCTTGCGAGCTAGGGACGACCTCCCGGGAGCTCGGCCCGGCCTTGTCTCCAGTTCGCCTACGTACCTCATCCACTTTGTCGAATAAGATACGTTAGAAGCTCGACGAAGACGACGAGGCCATGACCTTTGAACTTTGTACGGATGACGTGTCACTCTCTATAAAGAGAAAAGGAAGGATTAGTTTTCCGGGGTATAAACAACGTTGCGAAGAGTAAGGAAAGGGCTCATTATCAACCGTCATTGATTGGAAAAATGAACGAGGGAAGGGATTCCATGAGGTACCCGAAAAACTATAGAAAAAAGGAAACAAAATAAGGCAAGGGTAACAAGGGTAAAAAGTGCACAGCTTCATTGCATGAGTGCATTTAATGATGAAAAGTCGTTGACAAATATGATGTGATCCAGAAGGTGCACATTTTCCGAAGCAGCATTTTATGAATCCGCATTTTAAAAAAGGAATAAAAAGATTAAAGAAAAAGTAGAAGACATAAGGAAAGCTCGTTTTTTGCCGTTAATGGTACTAAGAGTCAAGAACGGCGATAGGGGATGTCACCGGCAAAGTTATCCGGCGACGGGGGCTAGTGCACCCCAAGAACCACAAGGTTAAACAACAAAAGAAGAAGTAAATTCTAAAAGAATGCTTCAACAAAGGCGATTAAGCAAGATAGACGTAATAAAGACTGAAAGAAGGGCTAACCTATGGCCATGATGACGGTGGTAGTACAAGGATGAGAGATCTGAGAAGTTAAGAAGTGCAAGGCACCAGGAAAACGTGTTGTAGGAGAAGAGAATTCTAGAAGAAAGCGAATGCAAAGTGACAGCGGTAAAAGTGGAAAAAAGCGACAAAGGGGGAATATTTATTGGGAAGGGGAATACAAAGCATCGAAATACCCTAAGGTGATACGTGATGCGTGAATGACGATAGTCCGCCCAGCACGCTTTACTTTCAAACAGATTTGAAAAGATGGCACGCGAGGGAACAAAGTTACGCAGGGATGTGTGGACGCGAAGAAAAGATTTTGAGACAAGAACAACCTCGTGAGTACTAAATACGAACACGAGGGGTCCATAAGGCCATAAGACTGGTATGATACACAGATAGGCGACCGGTTAGTCAACAACTCAATATCAAAAAAATACTGATGAGAATCATCCCTAGGTTCACGAAGTCTCGCTTTCACCGTTAAGGCACAAGTATCGCGAGCCCTCACCATTTGAGGGGCTTGTGGGGCTGGATGTTGGGGCAGAATTTGTTGGGCCTAGTTTTGGTTCTAATTACTAGGGTTTAAGGAAACTCCCATGAACCAAAAGCCCAAAGAAAGAAATGGTAAATTAAAGGAAATGGAGTGACGTGATTGTCCTAAAAATAGAAAGGTAGAGGACCATTTATTTCCATATAAATAGTGGTTGGTGGAAAGTACAATGTCAATTATTCCCTTTGAAGTAGTGAAACTCTGTGAGAAATTACAGAGATTTGTTAGTCAAATTCTTCTTCTTTGGAAATAGTTTAAAAGTTCTCGAGACGTTTCCCCCTCTCGAGGACTCGATCTCTATTACTACTATATTTTTCTTACCTAAACACTACTTTACCCTCATTCTTGTCTCGACTGACTTGAGCGTCAAAGAGTCAAATCCAGAGGAAGATCCCCTCTAGGATTGGTTGTGCAGGTACATCGGACAAGGCGTAATTCCAATCGACCGAGCCATCCTCAACTTTGGGACCACATAACTCGACTACATCCTACCCGAGCCAAGAAGAGCAAAAGCATGGTTTTAACCTCTCGCGAGACGTGTTGTATCGCGAGGAATCTGGGCATTAACAGGGTGTTCTCCCATTAGTAGAGCTATAGAAGGTCTTGGAGCAATGTTATCCATCCTTATACCAGTTGAGTTTAGATTGTTGCCTTAAACCCCATCAAGATAGTTAGGATGGTGTAATATTGCCATATAATTCCTCGTGAAGTCGGGCTAGAGACCTGCAAAAGGGATTCGATTGAAGGTGTAGGATCGGTGCTTCTCCAACGAGTTGAACTTAGGGAAGCTTAAACTCGTGACAATGGCGGAAGAGAGAAGCTAGACAATGTTTCGAAAAAGAGAGAGTTTCTGTGTAATTTCACTTTCGTTGTACTCAAAACTTTCTCTGAAATGTGTTTACAAGGACTCTTTTCTCTCCTTCTCTCACACAAGACTTAAAGAAGTACAAACAAAAGCTCTCAATTACTATTTTCTATCACCCTATAATCGAGCTTATACAAAAGCTATATATAAGGTTCTAATAAAGCTAGCTACACTTCAATAGAGAATTCATCACGTGCTAATTCCCTATTGGCTGTCAAGACTCTTCGTTTGGGCCGTTTAGAACCACTCTTGTTCTGCCCAATGTCTTCTCGCCACGTAAGAAGCCAGCTCTAACCGTTTCTGACGCGTGCTGAAACTTTCTGTGCCACTTGCACTGAATCAAGAACACATTTACCACGTGCTTCTTTGTTCTCAGCCTTCCGTGCGCGTCACTTGTGTACAAAGCTTTTTTTCTTCGTCTTTTTAACGTCGTCTTCCCAGTTAGACTCCTTTCTGCTTGATTAATTCAGCTCGCCTGGTCTCGCTGAACATTATTGTCTCCAATGCTTTAAGCGACCTTCAAATCACTTCAAGCTACCCTCAAGCTACCTTGAACTCTGCATACACTTTGAGTTCCAAATAAAATGTCTAAGTTTGATCTCATCAAAACTAAGGAACATAGTTAAGCTACCTCAGCTTTACTAACAATTTTCTCCTTTTTGATGATTTCAAACTTATTTGACTCATTCACAAAGATAGCATATGGATTTGAAAAATATCTCGCTTAATAGATAGAACAATTGAAACAAGCTTGCTTACACATCACCTTACCTTCCTTCAGCTTGACTTTCATTCCCCCTAAGATCAAGACACGGGTTTGAATCCTTCTTGAATTTGGTGAATAGATTAGCATTCCTAAATGCACATTTCAAAATTCCCCCTTTTGACATCATCAAAAATGCAGTCAAAGCACAACATATAGGGAACTCTTGAAACTCCTTAAGTATACTAACTCCTAGGCATGCTTAAAATCAATAGGACCAAAGTATGAGTAGATAAGCACACAAGCAAGCATTCAAGAACAGTGCAAAATGATAAAGCAAGCATAGTATTCATTAAAAAAAACATACATCACCATGATAAGCAAAAACAAACAATACTTAGGCAAAAATATAGGCAGGCTTAGACAAAAGGCTTAGAGAGCTGGGTAAGCTGATCTGATCAATCAATCCTTCTTAGCTTGAAGCATCTCGCTTGGAACCCTAGATATCTGAGTGAGCTGATAAGCGATCAAAGCTAAGCGTTCACTCTGTTCCTTTGCTGCATCTCTAATTGCTCGCTCAATCCTGTCAAGTGATTGCATAACACCAGCATTTGTCACAGATGAAGTAGAAGCAAACGGCTGATCTTCAGTCTTAGGCAGCGACAGTCTAGGAGTTGGCTTAGTCTCGGGCTCATCTGAATCTGCATCCTCGAGATCTTCCAAAGTCTTCTCAGACAAAACCTCATCAAACTGTTCTTCAAACTCTGCACTATAGACCTGATGCTTTTGCATCAATTTAGCTACCAAATGAGGGAAGGGAATGTCAGCCTTTGTATTCGCCAGGGATGTGTACATGTGGGTGAACATAATTTGAGGAGTGTCTATTAGCTCCCTCTTCAAGCACTTGTGCAGCAGCACCCCATCAGCGATCGTCACAACATCTCGCTTGTCTTTCCTTGGCATTATGTTTCGCACAATGATGTAATGAACAATTCGAAGAGCATATGGGAGGTAATCTACCTTCAACTCCTTTTCATTGGCGTAATCACCAAAGAGGTCGTGCTTCAGCTTGCTTGAACCGCATGGCCAGTTTTTCTTCAAAACATGGTTGAAGTTGCCCTGTCCAGTCTCCATGTTTATCACCTCAGCCAGATGCGAAACTGGGATGAAGAGCGGCTTCTTGTTCCATGTAACAACGATCATTTCACTGGGATGGTTAGCATCCACTGGCTCGTATGGCTTCATATGCGAGTAGAAGGCTCGCACAAGTTCTGGATTAGCTCGAGTCGGGGCCACTTCAAGGGTATCCCAACCCTGTAAGCTGAGCATGTCAAGGGCTTCATCAAGCTCAAATTTCTCCTTCAGCGCCTTCCAGGTTTCCTGCGCTGTGATGACTGGTGACAACAGTGCTCTTTTGGCAACCCCCGCTGCAATAGGAGGTCTAGAAACTGGAACTATAGGTAGCTGAGAGCTAGAAGTACCTTGTACCCTTTTTACCCTTTTTCCTTTGGATTTCTCAGAGGTTGAAGCAGGGACAGACTTTGACAACACAATGGCAGTTTCCTCTTCTTCATTAGCTACCTCCTCTTCGTCATCTGAGTCATCCTGAATGATGTGGCGAGGTCGCTTCTTAGAAGCGCTTGTGAACTCACCGGGCTGTAGAACTGGAGTGTTGTGCGAACTAAGTGAGCTAACGGCTCGAACTCGGGTTCAGAAATCGGATCCTCAAGCACCGTTAGTGCTTTACCCTTCTTTGGAGAGACGGACTCACCGGAGCCAAAGACTTCTTGCTTTCTCTTCGGCTTGACTGGGGAGTCTTCAATCTCCATGTACTGAGGTGGTGGAGGGTCTCGCACTGGGGTAGGTGACCTTGATTTCTCGCGCTCCTCAGCAGGCTGAGTTTGAGGGGTTACGGTCTAAGTAGATGGTGTTTTCGTGGGCTGTGGAGGTGTGTGGGTGGTTTGGGTTTTGGAGGACTGGGATTGCATAGAGGCCAGAAATTCGAGATAAGCGGCATTTTCATCTGGTGTGAGCTTCCTTAAAATGGAGCTTTGGGTTGAGTCGGAAGATGTCATGGTTAATGGTGAGGATGAGAGAGTAAAGATGGAGAGTGTATGGAGATAGAGGCTGAGAGCAGATGGGAGTGAGAGAGAAAAATGAGGTAACGTAAAAATATGGGATTTACATACCTATTTATAGGCTAACTCAAACTCAGCGTGCTCAGATCTCAAGAGCTCCAACGGTCACAATGTAACGGCACAATCCTCAACGGCTCTCTGACTCTGACACGGATCCAGCATAACGTACACATGCCAACGGCTAAATCACCAACGGTCACACATTTTGAACGCTGGATGAAAAATGAAGACGCGTGTAGCACAACTCAACACGTGGATTTTCAGCGTCCTTTCCAAGCGACACGTACCAACGTCCTTACCACCCAGACTCAGTCTTACCCAGGGATTAAGAAAGAGTGACTTAAGATAGAAGGAAAGCACAATGTGTATAACAACACAATAATCTGAGGCAATAAAAAAAAATTAAACTTGTACACAAAAAATGTTACACAAGGAAACATGGAATGTACATGTATAATATCATATATTGCACGCAGGGAAAATAAGATGTAATACACACAAAGTCACTCAGGGTAAGCTGAAACATGTATATGCACTCATGAATACTTCCAAATGTGGCTAGTTGGGTTTGGAAGCGTGACAGAGGAGAGGGTTTTATGGTGGGAAGCGTAAGCATGAATCATATCTCGGTTGGCTTTGTAATGGGCTAGAAGCGATCATCATGTCTTACTAGAGGGTTGAATATGAATAAGCATGCTAAGTAATGAACACTTAATCAAGAATGAAGCTTAAGTGCAGTCATGCTTGTTATGATCCTCTAAAATATATAAAGCACACAAAGAAGATAGTAATAATCCTCATTCCTAGAGTTCCCCATATGAAGTACAAATATGCATAATTTAGTCAATATGGATGGAACTTATCATGCTTACCATGATTACCTTAGTCAATAGGGATCATCCCCAGTAGCAACCTTAGGTGGAGGAAGGGCAACCTGTTTAGAGGCTTAGTGAATATGTCGGCAACTTGCTCCTCAGTTCTGCAAAAAGTGAGCTTGATATTCTTCTTCTCCACGTGATCTCTAAGGAAGTGATGTCTAACATCGATGTGTTTGGTCCTCGCATGATGTTCAGGGTTCTCGGAAACGTTGATTGTGCTTGTGAAATCATGAACTAGTCCCGCTGAGGCCGTGAAGGGGATAGCTTAAGTCTTCTAATTGCGCATTTGAACCTTCAAAGGTATCGCTGACCCTGCATAAGAGGCGCTGAAGTGTCGTTGAGACTAATGTAGGGTCGCTTAAACGTCTGGAAGGGTCGCTGAACAACAGTGGGGGTCGCTGAACTGAAGTGGGGGTCGCTGAACTGAAGTGGGGGTCGCTTGGACAGTATAGGATCCCGCTTCAGCTACAGCGAGAGTAGGACCCTTAGTCTAAGACTATAGTAGATGGAGCGTCCTTGCAAGGGGTCGCTGATTCTGTCTTCAAGGCCGCTGAGACTAAAGTAGGGTCGCTTCAACAGCATAGCATCCCACTTTAGTCACATTGTGAGTAGGACCCTTTGAGGATGTATAAGCGTCTCTTTCTTGCTATGTTCCTGAAGGAGATTCTTCCTCCTTTATGTGGCTTGAAATGAGAGTAAAGACTGTATATATAAGATCATGTGACAGAGGCAATCATTCTTCATTTAGCACACATCACCTCCTCTCATTTCAACCTGCAAAGAAAGCAATCAAAGCTTTGGAACCCATCGAAGCTTGGGCTTCGAGGGAGGGTTAGTATATGCGCCCCCTAGTATAGCTTTCCTAGGTTTATTAACATGCTTGGGCTCTATTGGGTCATAATACGAGGGATCATTCAGGTCAACTATTATATGTGGCTTGTGCGCATATTTGGCACGGTTCTTTTCTCTGAGAGCTCTCTTAGAAGCGCACTCATGAACCCTGTGTCCATTTTTGCCACAGTGCGTGCAATACAAATTGCCCCGCACATACCCATACTTACCCTTTCCTGGACGGAAGGGCGCTTGTTTTTCAAGCTTAATATTCTTGGGCTTAGTTCTTGCTTATTTGACGTACATTTTGTGAGCTGGTTCCCCATGATACCACTTAGTGTCTTTTGGGTTTTGCTCAAGTGCCCTTATCTTGTTTTCCAGATAGTCATTTTTACTTTTAAAAGACTGTAAATCTTGAGAAAGTTTAAGGTTCTTTTCAGTCAGAGATAAGTCTTTAGGGGGGGGCAAGCTCAGTTGTATATCCTAAACCGGGTCTAGATCGGACAAACACTGTTTGGTTGACAGTCTTTGCCTCAATAGACTGATTTAGTTTGTCAATTCCAGCCAGGATGCTGTCAAGTTGCGCTGAAACATTCGAGTCCAATGGAAGGGTGTTGCGTTTGCCTTTACAAAGTTCACAAAACTTTGTAACGACAACCGTTTCACCCTTAAGCTTTTTGGTCATCTCGAATGTTTCATTTTTAAGGACGCTAATTTCGTCAGTGTATTCAGTATTCTGAGTCATTAGCAAATTGTTTTCCTCAATTAGGCCTTGACAAAGATCTATAAGATCTTGTTTAGGAAGGACGCTTAATTTGATAGAACATACCTGAATTGGTAGATCATCGTCAGATTCTTCTTGGGCCATAAGGCAGCGTCCTTGCTTGTCTTCTCCAAGATCCAGTTCTTCATCTGAATCTCCCCAAGTGGTGAAGAACGCTTTCTTTGGTTCGCTGGATGAAGAGCTCGCAGCGACCTTTGGTTTTGTGCATGTCTTCGCTAAGTGACCTTTTTCTTGACAATTGTAGCAAGTAACGTTCGTCAGGTCTCTCTTAGCGCCTTGATCTTTCTTGAAGCTACCTTTGGTTTTCAATAACTTTTTGACCATCTTGGTCATCAACACTATTTTAGCGTCCTCACCTTCATCAATAGAGGTCTCGCTCTCGAGTTGTTGTAGCACCTTAGTGAGCTTAAGAGCAGTACCTCTTGATTCCTTGATTGAATGAGCTTGCTCGCTGTCTTTGATTTCTTGAACTCGAAATTTCCCAGCAAGAGTTGCAACTGGAAGAGTCTTGGTGGCTTCTGTCATCAGCATTATTTTCTTGATCGTGTCAAACTTAGTGTTGACACCATGGATGAATGCTAATGACAGCGACCATGGTTCAGTGACTATTCCGGCTGCGCTCATCTTATCAGCTAGCACTTGGAATCTTGAATGGTAATTGGACACACTTTCGGATTCAGACATCTTGAAGGAATGAAACTTCCTTTGTAGATCGAACTTTCGATTGTTCTTCATATCGTCACTCCCCTGATGCATTTCTTGAACAGCTTTCCACATTTCTTGAGCGGTGGCGATGCTCATGATTTTGTCCATGTCTTTCCTCTGAAGAGAGTTGAGGATAAGCTGGCGAGCCTTAGCGTTCTTCTCCATTAGAGCGTACTCTACTGGTCCCCAAGGCTTGGCAGTTGTCGCTGTTTCAACCTTCTCATCACCATGCTCAATGATGTTCCAACACTGGTAGTCGGTCTGTTGAATGTAGTTCTTTGTCATGGCCATCCACCAGTCAAGCTCACCTTCGATCAAAAGGTGAGGCTTGTTGAGCGAGATCCCGAGAAGATGTTGGTTGGATTCTCCAGGCATGATGTTGATTCTTGAGAGGGAAAGATCGAGAGAGAGAGATGTCGTAGAAGAGAAGAACAAGAGAAGTCAAAGCAGAAACCTGGGTTCTTGAACGAAGATCCTTTCTCTGATACCAATTGTAGGATCGATGCTTCTCCAACGAGTTGAACTTAGGGAAGCTTAAACTCGTGACAATGGAGGAAGAGAGAAGCTAGACAATGTTTCGAACAAGAGAGAGTTTCTGTGTAATTTCACTTTCGTTGTACTCAAAACTTTCTCTGAAATGTGTTTACAAGGACTCTTTTCTTTCCTTCTCTCACACAAGACTTAAAGCAGTACAAACAAAAGCTCTCAATTACTATTTTCTATCACCCTATAATCGAGCTTATACAAAAGCTATATATAAGGTTCTAATAAAGCTAGCTACACTTCAATAGAGAATTCATCACGTGTTAATTCCCTATTGGCTGTCAAGACTCTTCGTTTGGGCCGTTTAGAACCACTCTTGTTCTGCCCAATGTCTTCTCGCCATGTAAGAAGCCAGCTCTAACCGTTTCTGACGCGTGCTGAAACTTTCTGTGCCACTTGCACTGAATCAAGAACACATTTACCACGTGCTTCTTTGTTCTCAGCCTTCCGTGCGCGTCACTTGTGTACAAAGCTTTTTTTTCTTCGTCTTTTTAACGTCGTCTTCCCAGTTAGACTCCTTTCAGCTTGATTAATTCAGCTTGCCTGGTCTCGCTGAACATTATTGTCTCCAATACTTTAAACGACCTTCAAATCACTTCAAGCTACCTTGAACTCTGCATACACTTTGAGTTCCAAATAAAATGTCTAAGTTTGATCTCATCAAAACTAAGGAACATAGTTAAGCTACCTCAGCTTTACTAACAGAAGGAGAAGTTGAGTAGAGGAGAGCCTGCTTCATAAACCTTGAACTGAAGCAATAACTCGACCCTTGTTTTGTATGATTGTATCGACTTTACAATTTTAGAGTTTGCGTTAAATTAAAAATGTTAATTATCACGAACAAATCATAATTGATAACGGTTTGTAATTATTTTTGTTTGAAAATACCACAAATTAATCATAAGTTATATGTTTAACACTATAATAAAACATAAGTTATTTTATTATCTTTTAGAAGGATGGATTTTTCCTATTACATACCATAATTGGATGGATCATCTTAATTAATTTTTCCTGGTATATAGCACGCATACATAAATAACGGAATTTATAGTAATTATTCTATACATACTTCCATTGATTGCTGGCCAAATAATTAACGAATAGACACACCCTTGTTGAAAATCCAGCTGAAGTTAAGAGCGTCAAACGTCTTCACCATCTTCTTAGCACGCTCCTCCGCCCTCTCTTGGAGGCGCCTAATCCTACGCGACAGCCCACACACAAATTCCTGCGCCTCCCTCCCTTCCGCCGTCAAATCCTCCATCACCTCCAACCCCCACAGCTTCACCAAATGCTCCAATATATCAGCATAGTCCGATGTCGTATAGACCCCCATCCGTTGGGCAACCGCAGCATAGTGGTGGAAGATCTGCGAGTCCGTGCCGTCGTACATCAGGTGAGACGGCATCACAATGCTTTTTCTCATCATGTCTTGTATTGCCAGCATGGCGCCCGTGGGGTCCACCTCCAACAGCCTCCCTACGGCCGCGGAGTAGGCCTTCTCGTGCCGCTTCTCTCAGCCGTGATCGTCCCGCAGATGCACGCAAGGACGTCGTCCCCCTGCTGCTTCGCTAGGCGGGCCGTGTTGCCATGGCAGACCGCTGTCGCCCGCTCTTGGAAGGACGTGTAAACTAAGGTCAAGTAGGGGTTCCTGTCTAATCCTGTATCCTGACACATAATACAACATTCCGTTATTTTAATGACACGAATTTAGTGAGAATGACACTTATCATGTGAAATAATAATAAGTTTCAAACCTTTGATCCGGGAAAAAGAATGCTTAGTACCACCTCTCAAACACACCATCTCACCAAGCCTAGATTCCCTCTTTTTTCCCTTCCCATGTTTCTTCAGTTTTAAGGAAGATAAACAACATCCATTCAATTATCTTGTGGAATTTAAGTGTATTGAAGGTTCCTTGAGAAAATGAATTGAAGAACAGTGCGTTGTCAGCTGGTCGCGTGAAATATAGGTTAGTTTCGTGACTATAGAGGACTCCAAATCGGAACCAGCATGAAGCAATAGATAAGGAAATTCCTGGGAGCCCAACTCTTACTTAAATAGAGCTATAGACACATCTTTTGAGGGACGGTTGGTAAAAGATAAAGAGTTTCCTAAAGTGAAGATAAGGACACTGCTATCTAAGATAGATTATTATACTTGTGTATGAATAGGGAGAATATTATGCTTAAGCTCTCCACGAGTCATCAAGAAATAACCATAAGAAAAAGAGAGAGTTTAAAAGAGTGTTTCTTGAGTTGCTCTTGTTGTTGGCGTTGGTTACTTAGGCTAATGTAGAGCTTAGGCGTGATCTAGACTAAAACTTTGTGTTCGTCATTGCTCGGAATCAAGGGATCAATAAATGTGTTAAGTTTTCTCCTTGGTAACTAGGTAGAAAATGTTCTCACTTTGTGAAACTTGTGTGTTTTTTAAGCTTTTATTCCACCATCGATAGGTGCTTGAGACTAGAACTGGTACCCTCTCAAGAGTAGAAGCCACACGTCCAGCCATATGATGACAAGGCGACTTTGCCTCTATCGTTTTTAGGATGGAAATGGCAGTTGAAGCTTTTGCTGATGTGATGGAGGCTAATATGAATGAGATGATCAGTCTACTCAAGACCAAGAATTAGGATGGCTAAGACATGGAGGCTAATCTAAATGAGATGATCAGTCTACTCAAGACCAAGAACTAGTATGACTATGATTCCCATTTTGTATGCTTCCTGAGTGCTTTCAATGATAACTATATGCCGCATTTCGAGTTCATTTTCCATTCACTTGACTTCCTTATATTTTACATCGTACTTTCTATTTACATTATGCTATCATTTCTCTACAAAGTAGAGTAACTTGTTTGTCTATAATTCCCTTTGTTAACACTTGGCATCAATTTTTAAATGATGTTAAAAAGGGAATAAACTAGTGCATAGGAGGGTTAATTAGCTAAGGGGGGATTCAGTTCTTTGCTTATCTAAGAGGGTATTATGGGAACTTGTTCACTGATTAAAGTGAACTATCCATTAATGCGATGTTAGTTCCCTTGACTTGGTATATATGCTCTTCATCTTAAATTATGATATGTTAGGTTTTTTGTGTATGTCATTATAAAAAAGGAGAAAACTATTGGTTTAAGGGAAATGAATAGCTAGTCCCTTCTCAATTGCCTTCCTATATATGTTTCATCGAGTTTGATAATGATAGCAAAATTTCTTCTATATTATGGAATTTAAGAGTATCTGAATGTCATTTGAGCAAAGGAACTGAACATACAAAGGAACTAAATCAAAGCGCAATGCATGTTGGTCGTTGAAGGGAACCAACGACTTAAAAGGTAGTTTTGTAACTGGAGGGGACTCCGAATGAGAACCAACATGAAGGGATTGATACGAAAGTCCTTGGAGCCAAGGCATACCATAGTTTGATAGAGCTATACAATGGATATCTTTTGAAGGAAGGTGGGTTAAAGATAGAGAGTTTCCTAAAGTGAAGATAAGGAAAATAAAAAAGTTGCGACCTAAGATAGAATTGTGTACATGTATATAAATAGATTGATTTAGGCATAAGCTCTTCACGAGTCTTCATAAGAAAAACAAAGTGTTTATGAGAGAGTCGCGTGACTTGCTCTTGTTGTTAGCATTAGTTAATTAGGTGGAGTTTAGGCGTGTTTAGACTAAATCTATGTGTTCATCCTTTTTTGTAATCAAGAGATCAATAAAATAGTTGAGCTAGTTCTCTCCTAAGTAACTTGTTATCAAATGTTCTCACTTTGTAAAATTTCTGTATCCTTTGAAACTTGTATTCCACCTCCCTACACGAAAGCTACCTGATTCTTCAACATTCTATCACAAACCACCGCCTCACTCACCACTTACACAGAGTCAAGATCCGCCAACCATCACTACCACGAGACCCATCCACCTAGTAAATACGAGTCCCTTGAACCCACAACCAAAATCCCCATATCTGTACGAATTTTTCACTACCACCGCTGCACAGGTTTATGGTCAGCACCCTCAATTTGGTCTTATCGGAAGCATAGAGAATAAAAACCTACTCCCTCCGTCCCTTTTTATTTTTCTCACTTCTTTTCAAAGCACTATTCACGTTTTTGCGGAATCTTCTCGATTTCTCTCGATCCATATATAAAAACATAATCATGTTTGATATTGTTTTATTCGTCTCGACGAGTACTTTAACAAGATATAAATTTTATAATTTTTAGTAACTTAAATTTGAAGATATTTAAATTGCAAAATGCATCTCGACAAACGTATTGTAAAGAAATGAGAAGAATAAAAAAGGAGAAAGGGAGTAATATACATTATCATGGATTAATAATTTCTTATTGCCATTGCTTTTAAAATGCGTCTACGAGTCTTACATTGTTGGCTTCTTAGGGTTGTACACAACACACAAGCGTCGTGGTTAACAGTCCAGTAAACTTTATCCAATTGTGCACTTCCTGTAACTTCATCACGTGCTTCTGCCTCCACAACTTGCACTCTAGAAAGAAATTAGGGTATGGTTGTATTTCGTGTAAAATCGCCTAATGGGTAACGAGCATTGCATTTTAACGAAAATTAGAAGGAAAAAAATCATGTTTCTTATTTAAGCGAAAAAATATGAAAAATGTCCAATGGATAGTAGCAGAGTGGTAAATGAGGAGTAGATCTCCGAAGTGTATAATATTTCACCGCGAATTCAAAACTGTTATTTACTGATTTGCTATGCTAAGGAGTGATGGGCTAACTATCTTATCCGGAGATTAACAATCCCCAATAGTCCCATCAAAGAAAAATATGAAAATTAAAGTTCAGTTAAAAAAAAGTTTAGGTTCCCTATTTTACTATGTTTCTCAAAATTGAGTTATTTTTTTACGGCATAGACATAGGCTGGATTATTTAATTATGTTTGTTTAAGTTCTTAAATTTATTTATTTCAATAGGAGCGCATAAAATCTTTTAATGTGATTAATAACTATAAGTTCGATCAGACATGCTCATGCCATTTTTTTTATTTAAACTATTTACGTGGATCGCGCCAAAAACACCTATATTATCGTGTCTTCTGCTCAAAACTTGAGATTAATCAATTAAAAACTTGCGAAACTTGCAAAAGTCTGAAAATATGATTAGAAAGTTGAGTGTTTTTATGCGTTTATTAGCGGGAGTGAGCAGGGACGTTGGGTTTACAATCACTAACATTATTATGGAGATATACTTGAAACAAGTCATAATTATTAATGATTGATATATTTATACTACATATTCCAAAAATAGTAATAGTGGCGATATACTGTTGACATATCATGTCCCCTCGGAAGTTGGAAGATAAGTTGCTTAGTATATAAGCCCATTTATTACCCCTTCTATTAGTAATTGGTTTTGTGATGAAACTCTATTGGGCTTATATGTTGGCTGGACTGCGCTTATGCGCTCGTACGTGCAAGACCCCTTGTCCTTGTTGGACGTAGGGTGCATGTAATTTGACATAGTATAAGAGTCGGCTTGGCCTTGGATCCGACGAGTTGGTTGGGACGTTGGATATAAAGAGAATTAGATGCATATCCACACTCGTTTATTCAAGTGCCAATTAGCCAAATTGAGACCGTTGCACTTGCAAAGACGTGTTGAGATAGTATCCCACATCAGAAGTTGGGAGATAATGTTCCCTAGTATATAAATGCATGGATTACTCCTCTTATTATCAATTGATTTCGGGATGAAACCCATTAGACTTGTATATTAAACCGGAATACTCTTATACGCTCGTACGTGCATGATCCCCTCATTATTGTATAACATAAAACCCATATAATTTGACATATATGTACTCTAAATTTATGCACAACTTCCATATCTGGATTAGGTGTTGTTAATGTCTTGTTCACTTGAATCCATTATAATGACATTTTTAATTATAATGAGGTTTATTAGAAAATTTTCGTTCACCTAAAACACATTATAATGTCGTTTTTCTAGAAATTTTTTCTATTTTTTTACACGAAATCCAAAAATTAAAAAATACTTATTTTAAAAAATCTCATTATATTTAAACACGTAATTTAGATGAACGGACCTAAATCCTCACAAATATTGAAGGTTTAGATTTCATTGTCCATGAAGCATGATACTACCTTCAATCGTTTTATCTTTAAGTCGTGTGTTCGCGTTTCCCTTTTCGATTCGTTGTAATGTCTGTATCCCTATTATATGTACACGGAACTTTCATCCAAAAGAGTTTTAATAAAATCATGTATATTAAATTATTAATAACAGAACTAATAAGGAATACCACAATTTGAATGGAACTGGTTACAATGCTTCAGCTTATGTGAGCATGAAACATCAATAAGCTTTTCCGTCGGGTTAAGAAGCTTCTTTTTACAAGGTTAAGATCTTGCTAACCTTCTGCTAACTGGATACTTCACGTTTGTTTTGTTGGTTGATGACTTGATGTATAAAAATTATTATCTCGAATTATAAATTCTTAATAAAAGTACTTAAAATATGATTAAATACACTCTTTTCATCCCAATATTATCTTCCTATTCTTTTATCACACTATTATTTGTAGAGAATTTCTCAATTTATATGAAAAAACATAGTAATGTGTAATCTTGTTTTATTCGTATCAATAATTACTTTAAAAATATCTAAATTTTATAATTTTTATTAAAGTAAATCTGGAGATATTCATGGATGGAAACTTGTCTTGGAAGATGTAAAAAATTGAATGGGAAGATGAAATTGGGAAGGAGCTAGTATCAATTTAGCAAGTGCAAGAATGTGCATATATACTTTTAGAAAATGTGCAGATATCTAAAGAAGTTTTGGATGCAGATTCTTTGTTTTAATGTACATGTATTTGGTTATTGTGTTAAGTATTTTAAGTGAAAATTCTTTATACAATTATTTCTTTCTTTTGTACATATACTTTTATATGTTGTGTAGATACTTTATAGTAAGTATTTATTCGACTGCAAATATATATGAGCAATGTGCAAATATTTTTATGAATTTTGTGATGCAGATTTTTTTTTCTGTGTGCATATATTTGGTTATTTTATGCAAATATTTTAATTGCAAATGCTTTGCGCACAA
>NW_027367930.1:0-53764 GCF_046119375.1 Phyllobates terribilis | reverse complement strand
CCCAGTTCTACCGGGAGTCTTGTGACATCCTTTTATACACTTTAAAGAGAAGAAAACTTCATTAGTTTTCGATATGGGAGGATAAAGTTTTCATCTTGTAACATGGCTTTTATACACATACAAATCCAGTGGTTGGAAATTTCATTGAGTTTTGATATGGGAGAACATTTACACGTGTATTATTATGGATAGTGTTAACTTTTTTTGGGGTTAAAACTGGATAGTTTAAATTATAATAGACTACTTATTAATTATATATATATTTATACTTTTAGTTCTAAGATTTATATTCACAATAAACATCCTTGTAGTATTACTATATAAATATATTCTAAATTAATGAATTATTCAATCCAACTCTTATGAAGTACAGACTAGTGGTAAAAATATCATAAAACGTAAAAGTGAAAGAAAGATTGTTAGTACTAAAAATGCCACATAATCCAATTTCTAAAATCTAATTGTCATGATTGTAACACCCCAAAACCAAGGTTTCACATCGCCGTGAATCCCAGCCGAAATTCACAAGGCTAGAATAAAATTAAGGATAAAAATAGTAGAAATGAGTCATGAATTAGGTCATAAGGGAAATAACAAAGTTGTGCTACATAGCTCCATGAAGTCTAGGAACAAACAAAATATTAAAACCCAAAAAGAACAACTATCTCTGCTCAGCGTCGGTCATAACAAATCTTCTCATATTGCCCTTGTACTTGTGCATCAGTAGTACCTGGATGTCAAAGAGAAAGCCAGCCACAACAGGTCAATCACTAGGTCAGAAAGATACTAACTAAGCATTTCACATGTAAGCTAAAAAGCATAATACCATGCAACTTCATCAACAATGATGTTATCAAGTCATTATAAATCATCATACCGAATCATACAATTCTCTATTAACCCTGCTTCTATTCCCTTTCGACCGCAACCGGAAAGGGGGTAAGATGCTCATAGCATAATACCCAAGAACGTTCCACACGTACCCCGGAAGTGTCCTTCCGAGACCCTTTAACGTAACCCGGAAAAATCCATTCCGAGACCCTCTTCCCCGAGAAATCCATCCCGGGGCCACATATCTTCCCCGCGGGGCCCATGTTTCTGAACTTCGACTTATATACCACATATATTATCAAAGAATCAAACGACTTCAACTTATATTTAATATATATTTATCAAGAATCCACCACTTCAACTTATACTCAACATATATTTATCAAGAATTAAATCATTCCAACTTATATACAACATATATTTATCAAAGAATGAAACCACTTCAACTTGTATTCAACATATATTTATCGAGAATCAAATCATCTCACAACATTATCAACTCACATAAAAATACTTAGATAAGTATAATCCTGAACTAGAACCGAGAAAGTCAAGAAACTTGCCTTCAGTTCTCGATGCCCTTAACGGAGTTTCACGTTGATACACCGGAACCAAAATCAAGTACCTAAATCATATATACAACAACTTGCTTATGCATAGGCTTAAAAATATCAAAGATACTGATTAATAATATAATTAAACAAACCCATTATTAAATACCCACGTCTAACCTCCGCTTTGGATGGATCTAGGCAGGGCGTGAGTAACACGTTGTCAATGATTAACTATGAACCGGAATTATGATAAAAGACTGTAACTTTGACGAACTCAGGACAATGCGGTTTCCTGAATGTTCACCCGTCTTGTAAAATTCGTTTCTCCTTGATCCAACCTCCAAATGCGTGGATTTCAATTCTAGGATGCTGATAAACGAGTCCAATTTATTCAGTATAAATAAAAATATTGAAATGATAAACGAGTAGGAAGATATGACTATTTTACTGAGAGGTCGCAGATGGAACACAATTCCGGAACAAGAATGAACAACTTGATGTGCGAAATTGATGAACGATCAAAGGAGACAATTCAGAAGAACAAGAAGAAGATAAAAAGTGAAGGTTGAGTGGCTGCGGAATAATGAGGAGAATAGGTTTTACACGCATGTATTTATAGGAGAAATTTTAGGGTTTCTAATGGGGTTAGTTGGGCTGTGGTTTATGGGCTTCATGAAGCCCATCATTCTTTCAGGTTTTATAATGGGGTTAACCAATTGGGTTGTGCTTTCCTCATCATGAAACCCATAATTATCTTAGTCTTCCTAATTCTAAAATAGTAATGGATAAAAAAACCTAGTTATCAAATTAGTGATCGATATCTAATTAAAAACATTACCTAATTAGAAAAAATAGTCAGTATTACTTACCAAGATTACAATTATTACATACTCCCCCCCTTAAAAGGAGTTTTGTCCTTGAAACTAGACCAAATTAACTCAGGTTAATGCTCCCGCATGCTCTTCTCAGTCTCCCATGTAGCCTTATCTCCATGACGAGTCTATTAAATTTTTACTAAATGTATTACCTTTGTCCTCAACTATCTCTATCGACATTCTAAAATTTCCACCGGATACTCTTCCTAGGTGACATTATCAAGGTATCACATCGCCTTGAATCCCACCCGAAGTTCGCAAGGCTAGAATAAAATTAAGGATATAAATAGTAGAAATAAATCATAAATTAGGTCATAAGAGAAATAACAAAGTTGTGCTACATAGCTCCATGAAGTCTAGGAACAAACAAAATATTAAAACCCAAAAAAACAACTATCACTGCTCAACGTCGGTCATAACCAATCTTCTCATGTTGCCCTTGTACTTGTGCATCAGTAGTACCTGAATGTCAAAGACAGAGCTAGCCACAACGGGTCAGTCACTAGGTCAGAAAGATACTAACTAAGCATTTCACATGTAAGCTAAAAGCATAATACCATGCAACTTCATCAACAATGATGTTATCAAGTCATTATAAATCATCATACAGAATCATACAATTCTCTATTAACCCTGCTTCTATTCCCTTTCGACCGCAACCGGAAAGGGGGTAAGATGCTCATAGCATAATACCCAAGAACATTCCACACGTACCCCGGAAGTGTCCTTCCGAGACCCTTTAACGTAACCCGGAAAAATCCATTCCGAGACCCTCTTCCCCGGGAAATCCATCCCGGGGCCACATATCTTCCCCGCGGGACCCATGTTTCTGAACTTCAACTTATATACCACATATGTTATCAAAGAATCAAATCACTTCAACTTATATTCAATATATATTTATCAAGAATCCACCACTTTAACTTATATTGAACATATATTTATCAAGAATTAAATCATTCCAACTTATATACAACATATATTTATCAAAGTATCAAACCACTTCAACTTGTATTCAACATATATTTATCGAGAATCAAATCATTGCACAACATTTATAAACTCACATAAAATACTTAGATAAGTATAATCCCGAACTAGAACGGGGAAAGTCAAGAAACTTGCCGTCAGTTCTCGATGCCCTTAACGGAGTTTCACGTTGATACACCGGAACCAAAATCAATTACCTAAATCATATATACAACAACTTGCTTACTAATATAATTAAGCAAACCCATTGTTAAATACCAATGTCTAACCTCCGCTTGGGATGGATCTAGGCAGGGCGTGAGTAACACGTTGTCAATGATCCACTTTGAACCAGAATTATGATAAAAGACTGTAACTTTGACGAACTCAAGACAATGGCGGTTTCCTGAATGTTCACCCGTCTTGTTAAATTCGTTTCTCCTTGATCCGACCTCCAAATGCACCAATTTCAATTCGAGGATACTGATAAACGAATTGGGTTATGGTTTATAGGCTTCATGAACCCCATAATTATTTCAGGTTTTATAAAACCAATTGGTTTGTGCTTTCCTCATCATGAAGCCCATAATTATCTTACCCTTCGCAATTCTAAAATAGTAATGGATAAAAAAACCTAGTTATCAAATTAATGATCGATATCTAATTAAAAACAATACCTAATTAGAAAAAATAGTCAATATTACTTACCAAGATTACAAGTATTACAATGATAAAATGTAAGAAATAAATATTTTAACCTAGAAAATTGATTATTGGGCTTCTGTTGTTTTAAATTTAACTTGAATAATAAGAGAAACATAAAAACCCATTTTTACCATGAGTCTTGTGATCTCCTTTTATACACATCATAGAGAAGGAAATTTCATTCATTTTTTGATATGGGAGGCAACAAAATCTCAACCTGTAACATGACTTTTATACACATCCAAATCCAATGGTCGAAAATTTCATTGATTTTTGATATGTGAGAACATTTGAACATGTACTAATATGAATAGTTTAAACTTTTTTGGGGGTTAAAGTTGATAGTTTTAATTATAATAGACTACTTATTAATTGCATTTTTTTTTAGTTTTAGTACCAAGATTTAGATTTTCATAGCAAATATCCTCATAGGCATTACTATATAAATATTCTCTAAATTATTTAATATTCAATCCAAATTTTATTAAGTACATAGGCTAGAAAAATGGAAGAAAGAAACCCCAAAAAATAAAAAAAAATGAAGAAAGATTGTTAGTAATTCAACCACCCAAATAATCCAATTAGGAAAAACAAATTATCATGATAAAATGTAATAAAAAAAATCTTAGACATGAAAATTGATTATTAGGTTTCTATTGTTTTAAGCTCAACTTCAATAATAAGAGAAACATAAAAAAACCATTTATATCGGGTTCTTGTCATATCTTTTTATATACTTCAAAGATAAGGAAACTTCATTATGTTTCTAATGTGGGAGGGTAAAAAAATCGACCTGAAACATGCCTTTTTTATACACATTCAATGGTCAAAATTTTCATTGAGTTTCGATGTGAGAGAGAATTTGCACATGTGTTAATATGGATAGTTTAAACTTTTCTTTGGTTAAAGTACATCGTTTTAGTTATAATAGACTACTTATTAATTATATATATTTCATAATTTTAGTGATAAGTGTCAGATTTTCACAATAAATATCCTAGTTGTCATTACTATATAAAATTTTATAAATTACTGAATAATAAATCCAACTTTTATAAAGTACATATTCTAGAAAAAATGAAAAAAACAAGTCGTAAGAAAGTAAAAAATGAAAGAAAGATCGGAAGTAATTGAAAATCCCACATATCCAATTCGGAAATCTAATTGTAATGAAAAAACGTAAGCAAGAAATATTTTAAACTGGGAAAAAATTGATTATTTGGCTTCTATTATTCTATATTCAACTTGAATAATAAGAGAAACATAAAAACCCATTTCTATTAGGGGTCTTGTGATCTCTGTTTATACAGCTCAAAGAGAAGAAACTTCATTAAGTTCCTGATGTTAGAGGTTAAAATATCTCAACTTGTAACATGGCTTTTATACATATTCAATGATCACAAATTTAATTGAGTTTAGATATGGCAGAACATTTTCGCAGGTATTATATGGATAGTTTTAACTTTTTTGGGTTAAAGTGGATAGTTTAATTATAATAGACTACTTATTAATTTTATAATTTTTATAATTTTAGTGCTAAGATTTAAATTTTCACAATAAATATCCTCGTATTCATTACTATATAATATTCTCTAAATTATTGAATATTCAATCGAACTAATTTTATGAAGTACATATGCTAAAAAAAAAGGAAGAATGAAAATTGTAAAATTGAAAATAATTGAAAAAAGATTGTTAATAATTGAAACTCCCAAATAATCCAATTCAAAAATCTAATTATAATGATAAAACATAACAAATGAAAAAACTTAAACTGGAAAATTGATTATTGGCTTCTTTTGTTTTATGCTCAACTTTAATAATTAGAGAAACATAAAAATCCATTTCTACCGGGGTCTTGTGATCTCCTTTAATACACTTGAAAGAGAAGAAAACTTCATCAAGTTATAGGAGACTAAAAAATCTCATCTTGTATGTTGTTTCGTGTATGAATCTTTCAAAGTAGCACTTAGGCTATAGCCTAACTTAAGCACTTAAATGTGAATAGGAAGAATAAAACAATAAAACCTCAATAACACTTGCAAGGATTTTTCCAAGGTGAGAACCCTTGACTTCTTGTAAGTACGAGATGAAACTCACCACTACTCTTTATTGCTTAATGAGTTGACTTTACAAAGTTTAGAATAACACTTAATAGCTCTGTTGGTAGCTCTCTAGTGTTTTCTCTCACTTTCTTTCAAAGCTCAACTCCTAAACAACAAAGCTACCTTTCTCAGCTCTTACAAGTGAATACTCTCTCAAGATAGGAGATCTCTATGTAATGTATGATGTGAGATCTACCAATTACAATCACTATTCATAATCTACTTATATAGTTGCATAAAATAACTCTAATTAAGCACGCCTCTATAGCTTATCCTCCAAGAAACATGCCATCTCATCAATCTATTCGCTTGTGCTTCTAAACAACGATGATTGTGCTTCTTTGCTTGATGATCTGCATGTCCACGTCAACGATCTGTGCGCTTTTCTGTTTCTGCATGTCACTGATCCCCGGAAATCCACTTTCCTAAGGTAGAAAACTCTAACAGACTCCAATTGTCCTCTTTTCTCTTGAGCTCTAGCTTCATCGGCCTTTCTTCCATGAGCAAACTTCTTCTCGCACTTCAGCGACCACTAGAATCCTTCCACGTGCTTTGACGATGAACTTCTAGATAAGCAACACTTGCTTCACTTTGTTTATTTCGCAGCTCGACTCTTTCGCAGCACAGCGCAACTCGGCTACCTTATTTCAGTCTTGACGAGATTCAACTTTCCCGGCTTGGCTCAAGATCAACCCTTACATGGTTAAGCTGGACCTTGTTGTCTTCAAGCTGACCTAAAACTCCTTGAGTATATCATGTCAAGCTTAAAAAACACAAAGATCATTAAACACATAGATTTGTCATTATAAAAATAATAGAGCTGGTTAAGCTCGGCTTCGCCTTAACAAACACCGTAACATGGATTTTATACACATCCAAATCCAATGGTCGAAAATTCATTGAGTTTCAATGTGGGAGAATATTTGCACAAGTATTAATATGGATAGTTTTACCTTTTTTTCTTTGGGGGGGGGAAGGGGGGGGGGGGGGTTTTAAAATGGATAGTGTTACTAATAATAGACTACTTATTAATTGCTTTTTTTATATATACTTCTATTGCTAAGATTCAGATATTCACAACAAGATTCCTTGTCATTACTATGTAAATATTCTCTAAATTATTGAATATTCAATCCAATATTATGAAGTACATAGGCTTGAAAAACTAGAAGAAAGAAATCGTAAAAAAAATTGGCAGAAATATTATTAGTAATTGAAACTCCTAAATAATCTAATTTGAAAAATCTAATTATCATGATAAAATGTAAGAAATAAAAAATCTTGAAATAGAAAATTGATTATTGTTTTATGCTCAACTTTAATAATAAGAAAAACATAAACACCCATATCTACCAATGTTCTTGTGATATCTTTTTATACACCTCAAAGAGAAGGAAAATACATTAAGTTTTTGATGTGGATGGCTAAAAATTCTCAACCTGTAACATGGCTTTTTATACACATTGAATGGTCGAAAATTTCATTGAGCTTCGATGTGAGAGAGAATTTGCATATGTGTTAATATGGATAGTTTCAGCTTTTCTTTGGTTAAAGTGTATAATTATAATTATAATTATAATTGACTAATTATTAATTATGTATTTTTCATACTTTGGTGCTAAGTGTTAGACTTTCACAAAAAATATTCTTGTAGTTATTACTATATAAAAGTTCTATAAATTATTGAATATTTCAATCCAACTTTTATGAAGTACATATGCTAGAAAAAAATGAAAGAAACAAATCGTAAGAAAGTAAAAATGAATAAAGATCGTTAGTAATTGAAACCACATAATCCAATTCGGAAATCCAATTCTCATGATAAGACGTAAGCAAGAAATATCATAAACTATAAAATTGATTTTTGAGCTTCTATTATTTTAAATCAACTTGAATATTAAGAGAAATATGAAAACTCATTTCTATCCGGGGTCTTTTGATCTCTTTTTATACACCTCAAAGAAAGGAAACTTCATTAAATTATGATGTAGGGGGTTAAAAATCTCAACCCGTAACATGCCTTTTATACACACACAATGGTCTAACATTTCATTTAGATTAGATATGGGAGAAGTTTTTCACACGTATTAATATGGATAGTTTTAACTTTTTTATGTGTTAAAGTGGATAGTTTAATTATAATAAACTACTTATTAATTATATATACATTTTATAATCTTAGTGCTAAGATTTAGATTTTCACAATAAATATCCTCGTACTCATATTCTCTAAATTATGGAATAGTCAATGCAACTTTTATGAAGTACATAGGCTAGAAAAATGAAAAAAAGAAAATGTAAAAAAGTTTAAAAAAATTGAAGAAAGATTTTTTGTAATTGAAACTCCAAAATAATTCAATTCAAAAAATCTAATTATCATGATAAAAGGTAAAAAATAAAAAATCTTAAACTGAAAATTGATTATAAGGCTACTATTGGTTTGAGATCAACTTCAATAAGAGAAACATAAAAACTCATTTCTACTGGGGGGGTCTTGTGATCTCCTTTATTTACATTTCAAAGAGAAGAAAAATTCATTAAGTATCCGATGTGGAAGTTTAAAAATGTAACATGACTTTTATATACATTCAATGGTCGAATTTTTTTGGAATAATAAAGTAGAGATAAGACCTAAGCAATATAGAGCGTTTCTACTGGGCAAATTTATCGGGTCAAAGACTTTATGGTGGAATGGAGGGAAGTAAAGGCAATTAAGGGGGGTGAGTATGAAACATCAATAACATTCAAGACACAGAAGGCTAAATGTTTAATATTCAACGTAATATCGGATGATCAACAAGGGCATAAAAAGGAATTGTAGGGGATATCATTGTTTGGGTGAGGATATCTATCTAACCTTAATATATATAAAGATTAGGGGTACTTCAAATCACTAAATGTGGGATTTAAGAAACAATAAATACCCCTTTATTTCTATTGAATTTTGCAAATATCTTATTCTTATATCTTATCTTAATATATATAAAGATTTGGGGGGTTCAAATCAATAATGTTGATTTTTTGATATAAAGATTAGGGGTACTTCAAATCACTAAATGTGGGGTTTAAGAAACAATAAATACCCCTTTATTCCTATTGAATTTTACAAATATCTTAATCTTATATCTTATCTTAATATATATAAAGATTATGGGGTTCAATTTAATAATGTTGAGTTTTTGAAGCAATAAATTACTATAAAATCAACTCACTCTTATTTCTCTAATTTTAATAATAATAGTATAGTTTTTATTATTCCAATCACAATTTATGCTTCACATAGCATAATTTATGAGTTACGACTTATGACCTTCCAAATTACTAATTGATTGAGCAACCTTATTGCCTCCATCATCAAGATACTCATGTAAGTAAAGTCACGGTTACAACGGGAACTTGAACCTTTCGCTTGCCTGTAATCCAGTAAATACCCTTTAGAATAATAAGTTCCTTCCTTCATCCAATCCTCACTATGAGTATACGACCTCAGAACTCATCGGCCATGGCACTACTTTTTCTTTCTCCGCCTCTCCTAAAGCCAAATTCACCTCTACATCGGCTTTCACCACCCCCTCTACTTCCATCTTCTCCAGTCAACAACTTACGTAGATTGATTTATTTCCATTATTATATGAGAATCTATATCAGGTAAGAAAGAAATCAACGTTTCTTAATTCCCCTTTTGGTTGAGTAAATTCTTAATTGTTTTTCTTATCCTTTTTATCATTTAAGTATTCTATTTCATATTGGGCTCGATTAGACCTCTATTATGTAGACATCCAAGAACACCAGATACACTTGATGTATAGAAGAATTTCCTTTTAATTGTGAGATTTTCACTAGCCAAAGAAAATTGCAGATTTTGCTGTAGTGCATATGAATTTCAAAATTCACATTATTAGTGATGGTCAGATCTGGTGTAGATCACAAATCTATGCTATTTCTATTATAAAATATCTATTTATAAATTGAATGTAAATAGTTGGGTTATTATGTGATGTTTGAGGGTTGCAGGACTTGATGATGATGTAGCTCGGCAAACAAGAACACTATATCTCAAAGTTTGATTTCTGTTTTTATATCTTTCAACTTTGTGTGAAAATATAAAATTTTTAATTATCCTTCAAGTTGCTGGAATAAATTTTGTGATCCAGAATGTCTCTCTAACATAGTGTTGATGCTATATTTTACAAACTTTGAGCTTAAACTTTCAATTGTCTAATTTCACAATAACCCAATTAATGACTAATAATCAATCTAAAAAATAGTAATAAGCAAGACCTCAAAGTAAAAAAAAATATAAATATAAATGTTAGTCTTAATATTTATATATATATATATATAGATATAGATTAGGGGAACACGTTTCGTGTGAGGACGCATTTTTCTGTGCGGACATGCGGACTCCTCCTAGCCTTTAGATTTTATCACATCCAACGGTCCATTTAAATTGCGAAAAACATTTTTTTATAAAAGGAACCCGCGGCGCGTAGTTACATCCATCTTTCCAATTAAATTTTTGAAGCCGCGCGCTATTTGTTAACCTCTTCTTCCAATTGTTTCATACATCGAAAATTGTTTGAAAACAGGAATTACGTAGGCGAATTTTGATATCAGGTGTTGAAAGCGTATTTTTGGGCGAGTTTTTAGCATAACCAAGCATTTTGGGCGAGTTTTTTAGCATAACCAAGCATTTTTAGGCGGCGAAATCTAGGGTTCTACGAGTATGAATTACGAAGGTATGTTACTGCAGATTTGCAATACAATGAATTCTCTCAATTTATCAGTCAATGAGGATAAATGCATATTTATTTTCGTTTGTATATGCAGATTTTTGTTTTCTTGTACTCTGTCTTTGTCATTTTTTGTATCTAATGTGTTTTAATCAGTGTACTGTAATTGTATTTGCACTTCTAATTCTTTCGAAAGTGCACGATCTTTCATTTGTTAATTGCACTCACATATAAATGTGTAGTGTATTTGTTACTGATTTTGAATGTGCGCAAACTGTCATTTCTGAGAAGTGCCCCATCATTCAAACTGAGTAGTGTACTTGTAATTGTATGCAAAGTGCACCATCTTCCATTTGATAAGTTCACTCACATTTAACTGAGTAGTGCATTTTCTAATTGAATTGTAAGTGCATGATCTGTCATTTTGTGATAATTGCACCCTTATTCATCTGAGTGGTGCACCTCTAATTGAATGGATAGTGTACCATCTGTATTTGAGTAGTGCAGTCATATTTAACCGAGTAGTGCATTTTTTAATTGTATTTATAGTGCACGATCTGTCATTCTGATAAGTTCACCCTCATTCAACTGACTAGTGCACTATCATTCATTTGATAAGTGTACTCACAGTCCACTGAGTAGTTCACTACTTTTGTCATTTTCAACTCATGAAGTACCTGAAGGATCTTTGTATGTAGTGTACTTTATTTTTTATATGATATAGTCTACTACTAACATTATTTGAACTAATGTTATGCAGGTTTTGTCTCCCATGAAGTTGGTCAAAGCAGTAGAACAATTGAATCACCAAGTACACTAGGGCTTTACAAACCCTCTTGCGAACCAGAACTTGTGCCTTCCTATAGGGCAAATTTTTAAGACCATAGAAGAAGCAACTATATTCTATGTTAAGTATGACGATGCATGTGAGTTTGGAGTACGACACAGTACAATGAGGAAGTCAAGAGATGGCTTTGTTAATGTGAAGTACATTCTTTGCAACAGGGAAGGTACTATGAGTAATTCGAATAAGGAGCCAGGCAGTGCAACTGCTAGCTCACAGGACACACCAGCATTTAAAGGAAGAACAATGGATAGGAAGAAGAAGAAAATCAGGCGAAGAAGAATAACAAACAGGTGTGGATGTATTGCTAAGATTGGATTGCGCCGCACTGCCTCTGATACGTACCGTGTAAGCGTATTTCAATATAAACATACTCACTTCTTCACAGCTCTAAAAGACAAACATTTTGAAAAGGGGAATAGAGAAATCAGCGTTCTTCATGAAGATTTTATCATGAACTGTACTCATGCAAATGTGGGCGTATCAAAGAGCTACAAGTTATACAAAGAGTTTGCGGGGAGCTATAGAAATGTTGGTGCCACAATACTTGATTTTAGGAACTTTTAAAAGGGGATTACAGGCATACGTTGAAGGAGCTGATGCACAAATGACAATAGACAACTTCAAGAAGAAACAAGATATTTGTAAAGGGTTTTATTTCAATTACAAAGTTGACAAAGATGATGATTTATGCTCTTTATTCTGGGCGGACCCAATAAGTAGAAAGAGCTTCAGCTTCTTTGGAGATGTTGTTTCTGCGGATGCAACTTACGACACAAACAGGTACTAAGGCATTCTAATACAAATCTGTCAATTTTGAAATGAAACAAAAGGAAAATATGAAATCATTTTGAACTAAGTTTTCTTATCTAGGTGTTACTTTTGTTATTGAATGCATGCACTATGTTTTCTTATCTAGGTGCACTTCACACATACTCAAACAGTGCACTTTTTTGTCAACAAGTGAAGCCTCTAATTGATGTATAGTATTTATCTCTGAATCATTGGGTAGTGCACTCCTATTTTCTAGTTGGAGTGCACTTTTCTTTTCTTTTGTAGTACACTCTACTGTATTTGTAAAGTGCACTTTGTTGAATACAAGTTGTAGATTTTTTCCGGTACTATGGTGCACTTGACGTTATTCAGAACAAATTGGAATGCACTCGGAACTTACTGTATTTTAGCAAAATGTTTTTTCCCTGATAGTGATATTTGAATATTTTATAGTTGGAAGGAAGGTAAAGTAGAAATATGTTTTTTGCAGCTACCAAATGGTGTTTGTCCCTTTCACTGGTGTAGACAACCACAAGAAATCAATCACATTTGCTGCAGGATTGATATTAAAAGAGAATGAGGATTCTTATACGTGGCTGTTCACAAACTTCAAGAAGGCAATGGACATGAGCCTAACATCCTTCTTACAGATGAGGATCCGGTTGTCAAAGTTGCAGTTGAAAGAGTGTTTACAACATGCGTTCACAGATTCTGTATGTGGCACATAATGATGAAAGTACCAAACAAGGTTGATGCAGACTTGGCTAACAACGAAGATTTCAGGAAGAGATTCAACAATGTTGTGTGGAATGCTGAGCTGACAAGATTACAATTTGTGCGAGAATGGCTAGCAATAATGAACGAGTTTGGTTTGCAGGACAAGGATTGGTTCAAGAATCTTTTTGACCTTAAACATTACTGGATAGCGTCTTTTTTCAACGATGTGAAAATGGGTGGCTTACTACGTACAACATCAAGGTCGGAGAGTCAAAATAGTTTCTTCAACAACTTCCTAGGTATCGGATCGAACCTAGTAGAGTTTATGAATAGGTTCAACAATGGGATCGATTCGCAGTGGCACACGCAACAAAACTTATATTTGACTCGGCCACATGTACCCCAGTGATGAAGACACCGTTGAAAATTGAGAAGCATTGTGCATCATTTACACAATAAGCATTTTCATGGAGCTGCAAACTGAAATTTACGCATCTGTTTTTTCTTGTTCGATTGAGGAAATAACAAAGGAGAATGATTTTAACTTGTACAAGATCAAAGGCAGTAGGGACATGATATATTCTGTAAAAGTTGTGCTCTCTGACAATGATATAATTTGTTCTTGCAACAAGTTTGGAAAGACAGATCTCCCTTGTCGGCATATGTTTGTAGTAATGAAGAGTATGGGAATTGACACTCTACCAAGTAAATTCGTCAACCCGAGATGGACAAAGGATGCTACTTTGAAGTCTGTTTTTGAAATAGATGGTTCTTTATATGAAGAGTGTGCACAAAATGATGAGAGGAAGATGTTGCTGCTCCAACTAATGTCAGAATTTCACACGTTGGTCAGTGTTGTAGAGAACAACACCGATGGGATGTCTGATTTGCTTGGAGTGATCAGAGAATACAAATTATCTTATTTAAACAAAAATAAATCTTTGACTAGCACAAGTTCAGGTGAAAGCAGGTTCGAGAGGTTTGTTGGAAAAGCTCCGTCCGAAATAACTATATACCCTCCGAAGCAAGCACATAACAAAGGGTCTAGAAAGCGTTATATCGGTGGAAAAGAAGAATCAATGGAGAAGGCGAAGAAACAAGTTAGAGTGTGTGCTAAATGTGGAGAAACATGACATAACATCAGAACGTGCAAAGAGCTTATGAAGAGCAAGACAACAGAATAGTTATTTTTTATAGTTTAATTACGTATAAACATATACATCACTCATAATTTTTACAGTATTCTTTTTTTATGTGTTAGAAGTTTACTATCAGTTTATTAAAGGAAAGTTCAATAACTATATTCACCATGGAGTGGACCATTACGCATGCAGAATTGTTCTGTTACTTAACCTTTTTTAGTGCACTACCATTCATGTGTGAAGTACACTAGTTTTTCCCAAGATTAGTGCACTATTATAACTTTTTGGATTTTTCACTGCATGTAAAAAACGTAACAGTTCTCTCAATTATTAGTTATTTTATTGTCCACTGTTTTTAAAATTATGGATTCCTAATAATCATTTTTAATGCCAAAAGCACTACCCATCAGCTTATAAGTTCACCTTTTCATCAACTCAAGGTGTTATATTTATATTAGAAGGGAGTAGTGTTTTTAAATTGCGGTCAAATGTGGTATTCAAGGAGAAATTATAGCTCCGTTTACTGACTTGACATAAAGCTGAAAATAGTTATGGAGGGTTGGTTTATGGGGAAGCTGCAAAATTTCATTTGTTCAATTACAGTACATCTCCTTTCCCGTTTTAGTCAAACTAGAAGCTACTCTTTGTACTTATTACACACATAGAAAAGTGGGCACATGCTTATCAACAAAGGTCCTTCAATTCACTTATTACACACATAGAATTGCACTACTATATACTGAGAAATGCACTAGCATTTTATATGTGAAGTGTACTACCTATATACTGAGAAGTGCACTACCATTGATATGGAGTTGTTTTGTGTTATGGGGAAAGTGTAAGAAAACAGTATGACCAGTGTCCTTTCAAATCTATATATGGTCAAAACATCGAACAAAGTGCACCTTATAGCATATCGGAAGTGCTCTTATCTCTGTTTTTCGTTTTAGTCAAACATTGAACAAGGTGCCCTGCATTGGGCTGTTTGCAGTAAATTGGATGTGGTCTTATGCTTTTACTGAGTAGTAAAAATATTTTTTTGAATATTGTGGTTTATTCAAAAATACTACAAATGTTTAAACATAATAACATAAAAGTTGAAATGACTATTCGTATATAAAAGGGGGTTCATCCATTTTTTAAGCAAACACACCATCATAGCTTTTATTCTACTTTCATATTACTCTTGGAATCAAAGGTTTTTCAAATCAAGAGGTAAGTTCATATCAAGAAAGTTTTTTTTGAGTCGACTAAGTAGTGCACTAGAAGTGCTCTAAGTAATGCAGTAGCATTCATATGTGAATTGCACCTCATATATACTAAGAAGTTCACTTGCTGTCTGCTGAGTAGTGCACTAGCATTGATTTGAGAAGTGCACTAGCAGAGAAGTGAGTAGTGCACAACCAGTTCGCTGCTTAGTGCACTACCAGTTCTAATTAGTGTACTAGCTGGGGTACTGAGAAGTGGTCTAAGAAGTGCACTAGCATTTATATGTGAATTGCACCTCCTATATACTGAGAAATTCACTACCTCTCTACTTAGTAGTGCACTAGCATTCATTTGAGAAGTTCACTAGCATATTTGCTTGTTAGTGCCTACCAGTTCTAATTAGTGTACTAGCCGGGTACTGAGAAGTGGTCTAAGAAATGCCCTAACATTGATATGTGAAGTGCACCACCTATAGACTGAGAAATTCCCTACCTGTCTACTGAGTAGTGCACCAACATTCATATGTGAAGTGCACTACCTGCACTAGTAATCTACTGAGGATGTACCCTTTCTGTATTTTTATTCTTATATTTACTACATTTTTGAATTATTAATATTTTTCTTCGTTTTTATGTAGGATGTCACATTTCACGCGAGAAGATATTTTGGGATTACTTAATGTTTGTGCTGCATATCAAGAGCGTTATGGAAAGTATAGGACGAATAACTGGGATATTCTTACGGCTAACTTCAACCATCAGTTTCAGAAAAACTTTAGTCCAAATTTTCTAAGGAGTCACTATAATCGTATGAAAGAAGATTTAAACACCTGGCAATTTCTTGTGAGTGGTGTAACTTTAAATCCCGAAACAGGTGAAATCAATGAAAGTGACGAATGGTGGACTCAATGGTTGTTGTGAGTATTTTATCAACGATTAAATTTTCTTGGTGAAAATATTTATGTATTTTTATGGTTTCTATTGTGCTAACAAAATTTTGTCTTTAAATAACAGTTTAATGGGAGGTATGGAAGGTTTCGTAATAGGCAACTATCACTTGAAGAGCAACGCTTGTGCGCACTACTTTGGGATGTTAGAAACTTTCCATTATATCGGGTTAAGAATACTTTACCATATTTTGAAAAAAACTAAGATGTAGCTCTTAATCCATGTTATGTTTTTTCAAGTTTTATGCAATTTTATTTTGTGCACTTTCAAGAACTTAATTAGTGTACTCTCTGTGCAATTTGGGTTTGTACTTTGTGTGTTCCAGTTTGATGTATTATATGAAAAGGTGTGAGTTGATTTTGTTTAGTTTGTATACGAAGGTGCACTGCTACACCCTATATTAGTGTACCTTAAAAACCCAACGAAGTGCACTGCAATTTTGAGATGGTGTGCACTTCATTTCTCAATATGAAGATCATAGTTTTGAACACACGTACCTTTTTATGTTACATAGCTAGATGCATATCATTCCAAATTCATTACAGTTCTGTCTAAAACCATAAAATACGAGTTAAAGTAACTAAAAACTACTGAATTGCATTACAACTCAGTTTCAAAAGCACCAGTCCATATCATATAGCACACTTAAGACTAGTTTAATTCATCATACTAGAGATCCCAGGTCACGTAGTCATTGTCACTTAGTCCATAATAGTCATTGTAGTCCTTATACGTGTCTTCCATAATTGCTTGGTTATCATCAACTGTCACTTCGCTAATCACTTCCTCAATGACATCTTCCTTTCCCACTTCCTCCATGACATTTTCCTTGCCCACTTCCTCCTTGACAACTTTCTTGCCCACTTCCTTGCCCACTTCCTTGCGCACTTCTTTCCTTGAGACAACTGCCACCCACCTTTTTGTGCCTGAAAATATATGGACATTAAAACGAAACTATATTGCATAAAACTACACATGAACAGAAAAAAATAGAAATAATTAGAAAAAATACGAAGTTGTAAAATATGCGCACAATTGCAAAAAGTATTTTGAATGATGAAACTTTTTTACCTCTATAAAATGGGTACCGTCTAACTTGTGCATTAGGCGCAGCATTAGCTGCAGCCTTCTCTTCATTAATAATGATTCCGGGACTTCTAGCTTTTGAAGTAGTGTTTTTTACTGTAGTGTTTTTATTTGTGGTGCATTTGGTTGTAGCTTTTGACATGGTATTTTTTGGTGAATTTTTTCTGCCAAAGGAATGGTATATGGATTATGTCTATGAGTGGGTTTGGTTGTGTTTTTATAGAAGAAGGAAAGAGTAGGTGATTTTTTTGTGTATGAACAGTTCTTATGGGGAATCTAAATAACGTAACTACGACTTATTCAAGTTCTGAATTTACCAAACCCATATTCTGAAAATTACTATTGAACCAGTGTCCTTTCAAATCAATTATTAAAAAATATAGAGCAACTCCACTTATATTTTATTAGTTAATGGTTGAAGACAAGTTGAAACATAGTGCACCTTTAAATACCCAAGAAGTGTTGTTATATATCCGCTTCAAGTTCACTTCGTTCCTTTTTTTAAAAAGTGGTGTACCTGATTTTTGTCAATTCCAATTTAGTCACAAAGATCAGAACAACACTGTCATTTTATATTTACATATAACAATGGAGTATTTTTGTTTTTCTGATGTCTAAATTAAAGCAGAATCAAACTATGATATTCTAATCATCATCTTATCGATCTTTCTTCTTCTTTTCCAGTCTAATCAAGTCCTTGCTGATCGTTTTCTTTTCATATTCTTCCACGTCTCTCACTCTTTGCTTCCATGGTAGTGCAAAATTCCTCTGATTTTTGGACGAGCTTAACACATGATCTAGAAGTAGGTGTACAATATATCTGATGATAGCATAAGTATACTTTATCCTCAATGCATTCATCTGGGACTTGTTACTCCTATTCAGATCTGAGAAAAATCCAAATTGCCCATTCCCCATGTATGTTTCCATGTGCCTCATGACATAAGCTCCACAGTCCCTTTTATTTTTTGATTCTCTCCAGTACATGGGCAGACGTTCAAGTTCCTTTTCTTCAATGCTTGTAGATTTTGTATTCAATTTGTGAACTCTCAGAAAGTGTATAAACATTCTTTTCTGGAAATAAATAAGTTTAATCAATACACACAACAATTTTCATAAACTGCATGATAAAAATAGTGCACTTCATTCTAATGGCTGAGTGCCCTTTGAGATGAACGATAAGTGCACTGATTTGTATAAAACAGAATGCACATGTATTTAACATATAGATAGTGCACTTCCCTTTTTCTAAGAGAGAAGTGCACTTCATCATAAACGAGAAATGTACATACTGGTTGAACTGCACTGTTATTTTATTTTTTTACAGGTGTTCATGATGATGGGAAAGGTGGTGTCATGACGAACACTTGTAAAATAACACCACTTTTTCCACCAGTAGCAATCATATTTCTCTTTTGCAAAAAATGTGCACTAATTTTACAAGAAAGTGCACATTCAGATCTAATGGAAGTGAATTTCTATATTCCTTTTTAGTGCACTTCTATTATTACTACAAAATGATTAATAGGGTGGAAAAAAAACTAACCAGTTCAGAAGATATATTCCCATACTTGTCGATCGATGCATTAGGACTGTTATCAATAATGTCAATTCTGAAGTTTTTGACATTAAATGTTATAAGGAAGTAGTGTTTCTCCTTGTAGCACGAGAACATGAACTGTAAACAGGAACAAAAAGAAGAATAAAACATTTTTTAGTAGTGTAAAGCATTCAAATCTATTAAAAGGTTAAGATTTTCTGAATGATAAAAGTATCTTACAAGGTCTACTGTGTGTGGTTTCAACCAATGACAGATTTTCATCTCAGTTAGAACGCCGCTCACAAACCATTGCTTCCTTTTTTCCTCGTCTTCATTTGTTTCAAATACTGTTATGATCTGAAATTTAAAAAGAAAATATCTATTTTAAATTAAACTGGAACGGAAAAAATAAAAAAACTAAGTAAACAAAATTAATCACTCAACAATGGTAATGTTGGGAAAAAAAATCTTGATGGAGCATGTGAGTCCTTGAAAATTTCTTATTATTCATCATCATAAGCCAAACGTTTAAGACGTCATCAGCTACATATACATTGATGTCTAGTGTCCGTAATTCCTTCCTAGCTAGACGTATGCCCTCGATGTCGACAACCCTCTCTCTGTTTAAATTAATAGTAAAGTAACGTAGTAAAAACAATGTCAGAGAAGTGCCCTTTCTACTCAAATGTAAGTGCACATGTATGCAAATTAGATGTGCACTTTTAACTGTGATGAAGGTGCTTAATTTAAACAACCAAAAATAACTTAATAAATCAACTAAAATTGAAATGTTCTGATTTATAGTTATACCTATCATCTCTGAGTGGATCATTATTGTATGAGAATAATGTTCTCTCTAATTCAGTTACTTTACTTGTAGCATCAATTGCTTTGTCGTTGATAGGTGATTTACAGCTAAGAACCAAATTTGATGTCTTCTTCTCCTTCTCATCATAAATTTCTTTTTGAGGAGTTATCTCAGATCCTATCCCCTAAAAAGTTGTATCCTTCTTCCCACAGTCAACAACAATTGATGAAGCTTTGACAGTTAATTGTTTTTGGTGAACGTTGATGTCATCACCAATTTTGCGCTTTTTGGGTGAAGAAGGTTCATCACCTTCTTCCCTTGTTCTTTTATCAGCAATCTACTATGAATTATAAAAGAACGATTTAATTTAATAGAATGATAGAGTTCAATTTATGTTCATACTTGAAGTGCACTTTTTTTTTATAACTTTTCAGTTAAAGTGCAATATATCACTTTTTTATAACAATGCTTTTGAAATTTCTTTTGAAGTTATTTGTACTCTGTTGTGTGATAGGATTCCAAACGTGTAATTGATTACCTTTGTAACATGAACACCAGCATCTATATTTTCTGTTGTTTTTGCTTGTGTTGGCAAGGTTTTCGAGTCTACTTCACTGGGGGGTTTCTTTGTTATAGCAGGCCTATCACTTGTTGTCTTTTCAGAATCTGTCTTAGTCTCCACACCCCTTGAAACAGCAGTAGAAGCTTCTTCAGTGTCCTGCTATGAATGAGGTAAAAACATTATATCAAACAATAATTGACAGCATCATAAGCATTTGAATCATCAGAAACATAGTGCACTTCAACACAGAGTGAAGTACACTGGATCATCATGCCTGAGTACACTTCGAGTGTAATGTGAAGTGCACTTTTAACCAGAAAATTAGTGCCCTGTTTTAAACCTATATTTTTTTATAAAATACTTATTGGTACATTTTTACCTTTCTATCTTCGACTTTACTCTTGGTTTTATCAGAATTTGATTCGCTCTGAGTAATCTATTATGAATAAGGAAGAATATTAGAAAATCAAAAGAATATAATTTGTGTAGTTATAACCAAAACAAATCACTTTTAGAAACTTGTGCACTTTATTTTAGTTTTAAGTAATGCTCACTTCTACTGTTTAGAAAAAGTGCACCAACTTAACCTTTTTGTATGTAGTATATTTGTAAAAACATTTCTACCTTACTCACTTGAAGCTGAGTCATTTCTTTGTTAGTATTTGATTGCTCCTGAGTGTCCTTCTATTAATTACAAAAGGAATTTGAGTAAAATGAAAAAGTTGCACTGCAAGGTATTCTCGAAGTGCACTTAATTATGAAACCAGAGTGCACTTCAATATAGGACATGAGTTCAATTTGATTTAAATGAGGAACTGAGAAGTATGTAAATAATTACCTTTCTAACATCTACAACAACATCCATTCCCTCTTGGATCTCTTTTTATGTTGGCAAGGAATTTGTATCACCTCCAATTTCAGTCTTGTTTGGTGGTGAAGGCTTATCACTCGCTGTTTTCTCAGAATTTGTTTTACTCTCACAAATTTTTGATACAGAAGTAGAAGCTGCTTCAGTATTCTTCTATGAATGAGGAAAAGACATTATAAGAACACAAAATTTGCAGTTCAGAACCTAAAAAAAAATTCTCTTTTTCATATATGAATTTAGTCCAGTTAATAAAATATAGAAATGCACTTTGGTATACTAGATTGAGTGCACCTCTTTAGCCTATTTATATGAAGTTTTATTTAGCTTGAAAGTTTACCACTATTTCTTCAACTTGACTCTTCTGTTTGATAGTGTTTGAATCCACATCAGTGTCTTGCTATGAATGAGTATAAAAACATCATGTAATTAAATCAAATTTGTGCAGTTAGAAGAAAGTAAGATTTTTCTTCTTATATTGAAGTGTACTTATCAACATATTTACCTTAGCCTCTTCCTCTTGACTATTCTTCGACCCTCCAGCAGCGGCCTCCTATGAATGAGGAAAATATTTTTTAAATACTACCAAAAATAAAAGTGCAATATAGTTCATAAAATAGAGCGAAGTGCATTTCTACAGTTAGTTCTAGTGCACCTCTTTGTTAACTGATATCTACATAGGGTTATTTATTCAAACAGTTCACTTTGTTCCCCATGTAAATCAGTAAATTTAAATTTGAGATAAAGGAATCTTTTAATCTATGTAAATGTTCATGATAATGTAATACATACCTTTCCCACATTCGCAACTACTTGAAATATATCATCGATGCCTAAATCAAATTTTGGGGTAGACATACTTCTGAAGTTTTTGCATTTCTTGGATCATGTACTCCTATCACTTGCTGTTTTTGAAGTTCTAGACTCAACGGATTTTGTTTGTGGTTTATAACTCTTTGTTTTCTCACTGCTCTTTCTTGATTCGGACCTTTCATGTTTTAATATCTTAATGGTTGTCGTGCTATCTTCTTTGTTCTCCTCGTTATCACTTGTATCAGTTAGAACAATGACCTCAACAACATCATTTTTTTAACAACATCCTCTTTTCCAGAAGGAGGTGTATCCAGAACCACTGCATCAATAATCTCATCTGTTTCTTGAATGTTACACTGTCCCTGAATGGATCCTTTTTCTTCTTTCTTCTTTTCTTCATTTCTAATTGTTTCGTTCTCATGCTGTTGCTCTTGATGCTGATGTGATTGTTCTTAATGTTCTTGTACTTGCTTCTGGCCTAGCAGTTGAACAGGGTGTTCATCATCTAGCTCTTTCTCTTGTTGTTGCTGTTGATGAGGGTTGTCTCCCCCTTGATCCTGCTCGCACTGGTTTTGTTTTTCAGTTGCTTCTGCATCTCCTTCATTTTGTACCTCTCTATCATCTTCTACATTTATGGTAACTTCAACATGGTTGTCATCAGACTTTTTGCTTTCTTCTCTTGATTGATGATCCCATCCATGTTATCATTCTTTTCTGCTCTTGACATCATAAATGTAGCCTCTATTTCTTCGATGCATTTAATAACGAACGGATCGCTGAAGAACTTGTCCTGGCTATCCTGCGAAAATCAGAAAAATTATGTATGTCAGAATAAGGTAAAATTAGTTTATTTATTTTTACATAAGAGTTCAGTTATTTTCTTACCTGTGATTGTGAAGATTGGTAGTTCTGTGAACCTTGCAGAATTCTTATATTGATTATCTTCTCTATTGTTTCGTTGATTTTGTTGTATGTGTGACTGTCTTGAATTTCCTTTGTGGCTGTGTTGACATGCTTGTGGTAAAGCCTGATTTGCTCGGCAATAAGTCGAGCTATATCAGCTTGTTTGCGTATAAATTTGTAGAACTTTCCTCCATCACCCATGTCAATGTTGTCATCTATTCTTGAGCAACCAGCACCCTGTTCTTCTACTTCGTCTCTATGATCAGGTACTGGCAGTACTAGCAACGGTGCTTCTCTAACATAGCCACGCTCAAAACCCATTCTCAACCGCATGTTCTGCAGTGCTTTGAAAGTTTCAATCTTGTAACCCTTAATAATTGGATAAGCTCGGGCAGGCTCCTCGCCATACCTGATCAATCTATCACAGTATAGAACCTGTAATAGTAAGAAGAGTAGAATTAAAGATTTCTGAAATGTGAAATAGTCTATACCATAAATATGTTATAAGAGATACACGAAAGTTCGCCCCCCCCCCCCGGATCCAAGGGAAGTGCACCCCTAAGGGAAAAGGAAGTGCACCCTTAAGGGAATATGAAGTGCACCCAGGTGTAGGAAGAATTTTGCTCTGGACTGTGTATCCCTAGTGCACTTATTTTTTTACATTTAAAGTATACTTTTTAAGATGCAAGAAGTTTTTATTTTGGGAGGAAAAAAACAAGGAAGTGCACACTCCATAAGTGTAGATGTGCACTCCCAAGATGTAACAGAGTGCACATATGGAAGGAACAATGTCTACTCATGAAACTAACTCACCAGTAGGAGAAGATGAGGCCCCTTGAATGTTGAGTTGTCACTACAGTCGTTTTTCAACTCACACAACCTCAAACGACATAGACGGCACCAGTTATAGTTTGACAAATCATCCCCTCTTGTTTTGTCTAACCAATTAATGAACTTAGATGACACGGTGCCATTTGCTGTTTTCTCAATTACAATGGAATAGAACAAAATAGAAAAATCTAATACAAAAGTACCATCTGCATTTACATTTTCTTTGAGTTTTTTTACCAAATCAGAATAAAGAACAACTTTGTTATTCGGGAAGGTTGACTTCCAAGCTCTTAATTTCCCTGTGTTTGAACTCAGGAGTTGAAATTCGACTTCTCCTCTTGGTAGACCAAGATATTGATGTATGATAGCGTCATTAACCACTATGTCTTCAAGGCCATTCCCGAATTTCAACGAGCAAGCTGCTGCATCAAATTTCCCTACAAGCCAGTCACATAGCAGGTACGGCAATGTTTCTATGTTCCAACAAAAAAGATGCTCCAATCCCAATCTCCTAAGAGCCTGTTTTTGGTTTTCATTGAATTATCTTAACAATGAACAGATGACACCAATTGATCCACGTCTTTTCTGCTTTGTTACACGCTTTATGTCAGGGCTGTCATCGGATTCTATATATATTCTTTGCGGTTTTGTCATTTCCAACCTCTCTGTTTTTTGTTTCTTGAGTTTCCCTACAAAGACATAATTAAAACACCTATGAAATCAGTAAACTTGCTTCAAGTTTCTTTTGGAGGTGCACTTAACATTTAAAAGAGAAGTGCACATAATCATATAAACTGAGTGCACTTCAACATGAATCCGATGTGCAATTAATTATCTAAACTGGGTGCACTTCGTCATAAACGAGAAGTGCTCTTTATGTTTCTTATGAAATGCATCAGTATAAGCAACAAAACAAAGGGCACTATTTTTTTAAATGGCAGTGCACTATATATACTATTCAGAGTCCACATTATTCTTCATGAGAAGAGCATTTCCAAGTGAAAGAGATGTCCACTCTAAGTGAAAATAACAGAGGGCACTTCTATAGTGAAAACCAGTAGTATGAATACTATATTTTTTACAAGTGTACTTCAAACAAAAACAGACAAGTGCCCTTATTTTTCTTATCAAATGTATCAGTATAAGCAAAAAAACAAAGGGTAGTTTTTTTAAAATGGGGGTGCACTATATAGACTATTCAGAGTCCACATTATTCTTCATGAGAAGAGCATTTCCAAGTGAAAGAGAAGTCCACTATAAGTGAAAATAACAGAGGGCACTTGTGCAGTTAAAACCAGTAGTATGACTACTATATTTTTTATAGTTGCACTTCAAACAAAATTAGAAGTGCTCTTAATCATCGAAAGTAAGTGCCCTTCAACATGAAACTGAAGTGTACTTAATTATCTAAACTTGGTGCACATCGTCATAAATGGGAAGTGCACTTAATCATCTGAACGGAGTGTACTTCGTTATAAACGTGAAGTGCACTTTAACCTAAAACAGAGTAGTAAAACTCGAAAACAGACATTGGACTTCATTTGTTACCTTTTGATTTTGTTTCCATTCTTGTCTTTTGCTTTTGCGATTGTTGTTCTTCATGATACTTGTCTTCTATGGGTTTATAAACCGTCAGCGCTGTTTTAGTTTGTTGGTTTTCGCTGGTGTCTTCAATGAATACTACTCGTTTTTTCTCGTCTTTCTTCTTCTTCCTTATATAAACTTGTTTCAAAAAAATATCGCATCAACAAACAACAGAATATGAGTTAATAGGAGCAAATACATTCTTGTTTTAGCAAAAAAAACAACTTTGCATGCCAAAAAACACTATCATATTAAGGGGGGAAAAACGAACGAAAAGAAAAATCTGTGTTTAGGGTTTTGATTTCTCACCAGCTTTGACTTCTGGAACTGTGCGATTTTCTCCTTCTTTGTTTGTAGACATGTTGTTTGAGTTGAAAAACTGCCTTGAAATCTATAGAGTTTGATGTTTTGTGTGTTTTAGGACTGATTTTTTGCTAGGGTTTTGAACGTCTTTCTGTTTGCGATGTGAGAGGTATTGAGAAAGCAGGGAAATTGTGAGAGAGTGTGAGAGAGAATGAGAGCGTGTGAGAGAGAATTCGTAACCGTAGGAGGGAAGAACGAAACTGGAGAGACAGTTAGTGAGTGGGGGGTGTGAGCGCGTGTTGTACTATTATGCTTTTTCGATCAAAATTTATCGACGGCTGTGATGAGTCCGCACAGTCCGCAGATTAGTTTGAGTCCGCACCAGATCGACCCTCTAGATTAGGGGGTTAAAATTAATAAATGTTGAATTTAATATTTCCATTTCCATCATAATAATACTTATAAAGTTGGGTTTTTAAAGCATTAAATTAATATAAAATCAACCCATTCTTATTTCTCTAATCTATTATATATAATAGTTAGGCTGTACCATTTTCAGTAAATGTCTTATTGAATGTCAAAGTAATGGCATTTAACAATTCAATTCATCCGGTCAAAGTAATGACATTTAATGCAAAAATTACAAAAGTTCAAAAACAATAAATGACCAATAACTCATCCTACTAAAAATTAATGGAGTATTTTTAAAAGGAAATGTATTATTTTCAACTTAGTTTTGTACATAATTTATAGTTCCATACGAGTATCAAATTACACAAAAAATATTTATCCGCTGGTAAAAATATAAACATTTTATCAAATATTGAGTAAAGCATATTACAGAAATCACAATCGCAAAGTTCAATTGTATTATTTGAAAATAATGTTTAATATGTAATATTATGTTTATATAAACATTTTATCTAATGTAGAGTAAAGCATATTAAAGAAATCACAATTGCAAAGTTCAGTTATATTATTTGAAAATAATGTTTAATATGTAATATTATGTTTCAATTCAAAATCATATACATGAGAACCTACATGTGTACCTTTTAAAATTTTATAATCACATTTTCTAATATATATAAGTATCTTGCACATATCAAAAATAATAAATGTCCTCAATATACCCTATTAAATATCTTCTAATTAATCTTAAAAGATAAAAAGAAGACTCAAGTAGTTCTCATTAGTTTAACTCTCAAAAAATAAATGACTCAATAATTCTAAGTAATTGTCTTTAGCTAAAAAAGATATCAATTATTATTGAAATCTAATGGTTTAACTTATTATAACAACTTGACCGAAATTGACATGTTATCCAATTAAAAGATAAAATTGATATATGATTAAATTAAGTATGTAGGATTTTGAAAATATAAATCTAATCTAATCTATCTATAACTAATATATTTATCTAATCTAATATCAAGTATCTAATACCAAGCATCTAATATCGACGTATATATAAATGAACTTTTAGGGGTGTAACCAAACAGTAATTGAGGGCATTTTAAAAAAATTATGGGTATTGCATGTAATTTATGGTAATTATGGGGACATTTTTAAGAAATTAAGACCTATTTTCAGTAAAAGCTATTTAGTTGTGTATAACATATATGGACGTTTACACTTATTAAAATTAGACCTATTTAACATTGTATGAAATAACTTAGAATTAGACCTACATGAAATATAAATCAATCTCATCAAATAAGCTAAAATATTGATATACATAAGACCCGTGAAAAGTACGGGCAAAAAGATTCTAGGTCTAATCTTCTAATCTTATCACATATATTATAAAAAAGAACGTAGTGTAATCACAATATAATAATCAAAGTTCGTGCGTAGCACGGGCCGAAATGTCCTAGTTTTAATAATAATAAGATAGTTTTTATTTATCAGAATCCAAATTTATGCTTCACATATCGTAACTTATGAGTTTTGACTTATGACCTTCCAACTTACTAATTGATTGAGCAACCTTATTGCCTCCCTCATCAAGATAACTCTGTAAGTAAAGTCACGGTTACAACGGGAGCTTAAACATTTTGCTTGCCTCTCATCCATTAAATACCCTTTTGATTAATAAGCTCCTTTATTCGTCCAATCCTCACTAAGAGTGTATGACCTCAGAACTCATCAGTCATGACACTTCTTTTGCTTTCTGGGCCTCTTGAAAAGCCAAATTCACCTCTCGATCGGCTTTAACCACGCCCCTCTACTTTCACCATCTTTGATCAAAAACTTACCATAGATTGATTTCCTTTCGTTATTATATGAGAATCTATATCAGATAAGAAAGAAATCAACATTTCATAATTCCCCTTTTGGTTGAATAATTCTTATTTGTGTTTCTTATCCTTATTATGATTTAAGTATTCTGTTTTATGTTGGCCTATATTAGACCTCTATTATGCAGACATCCAACCACTCCACATACACTTGATGTATAGAAGAATTTCCTTTTAATTGTGGGATTTTCACTATCCAAAGAAAATTAGAGACTTTGCAGTAGTGCATATGAATTTCAAAAATCACATTAGTAATGATTGTCAGATATGGTACAGATCATAAATCTATGCTATTTTCTGTTATACAATGTCTATTTATAAGTTTATTGCAAATAGTTGGGTTAATATGTGATGTTTGAGGGTTGTAGGACTTGATGATGACTTAGCTTGGCAAACAAGAACCCTATATGCTAAAGTTTGATTTCTGTTTTTATATCTTTCAACTTCGTGAGATAATATTTAAATGTTGAATATCCTTCAAGTTGTTAGAATAAAATTTCGTGATCCAGAATTTCTCTCTAACATATTGTTGATGCTATATTTTACAAACTTTGAGATTAAACTTTCAATTGTCCTTTCACTATAAACCAATTAATGACCAATAAATAATCAATCTAAAAAACACTAATAAGTACGACCTTAAAGTAAAAGAATATAATCTTAATATTAATCTTAATCTTATCTTATCTTAATATATATATAAATTAGGGGGATTTCAAATTAATAAATATGAAATTACATTTATCATCAAATGTTATTTAAGATTTTTAAATTCTATTGTTCTCTTCCGCCTGCATTGAAGAACCTTATTCTTCTTAATGTGTTTCATTGTAACCGGACCATTCCAATCCACAATCAACTTAAATGTCCTACATCATAAATCATAATTAAATTATAAAGAAAACAGATTAAAAAACATTACAGAAATTGTACCATTGAGATCCTCAATCAACTTAAACGCCATATGCCCTAAATAACCATTAAAGGTCTCAACTATAACTTTTGGGAAATCACCATTAAAAATCTCAACCATGGGGTTTCAGAAACTATTCAACTTCCACAATACTAAACCATGAATATGTATATATCCCTACACACACACCACTCAAGATCATACTCACCTCAGTTCCTTCCTCTACAATGCCGCATCAAGGAACCAGTCTGAAACAATGAACCTCATTGGAGCTCCACAACCACCAATGGACAAGGCACTGACTCAATTGCTCTACCTTGGTCGTGCTCACGCTGCACTAGGGAACACGGTACACCAAAATACAAATCTCTTTGCCCTTTTACTAGGATCTTTCATTGTTTCTTTTTTCTTATTTTCTGTTTGTTTTCTTTATTTTATTGTGTATTTTTTGTTTCTATGTTTTTTCTTACCAACCGGCATGGTACAACGTAACATTGTAGATTCAAATAAACAGATTCCTAAGTTTTATATGAGGAAAACAATTCGATTGAGTAGACAAATATATTACGGCATCTAATATCATGAACTACAAAAATATCAAAATAGAAAAACGAAGAAATAAGTGACATTTGTTTCAAATCAATTTACAAAACAAAATTAACTACACCACTAACAATATGGGGAGAAAAAATTATTATGTTGACTGAGTAATATAAAAAAAATATACATATAAAAAGTAATCGGTTATCATTTTATTGGCCTAAATTAGATAAGGTTGCTAGAATGTTGGTAAGTTTTATTCAAGGAAAACAATGAGAATTAGTAGACAAATATGTTACGGTATCTAATATCATGAAGTACAATTACATAAAAATTTATAAAATAGCAAAATAAGTGACCTTTGTCTCAAATCAATTTACACAACGAGAATAATTACACCGCTTTAAGAATATGAAAAAAACAATTATTAGTTTTAGGCCACTAATATAAACACTCTTACATATAGAAAAAGTAATTGATTATCATTTTCATGGCGTAAATTAGATAAGGTTGGTGGATTATTCAAAATATGGATCAAATAAAACTAGATTAAAATATTAATAGAGTATTTTAAATTATATTATTATTTTGACAGAAAACATTTCAATTTGGTCAATTAGATAAGGTTTTTGAAAAATTCAAAATTTAACTACAATAAAAACGTGCATGATAATATTCATATAGTATTTTAATGTATTATTATTCTTTATAGAAAAAATACAATAAAACCACTAGGGCACGAAAAAGAAAAGATAAGAAAAATGTAGAAAAAAACAACACAATAAAATAAATGAAACAAACAAAAAAAATACGAAAAAAGAAACAATGGCCCGTGCTACGCACGTGCCCGGTGGTCCTAGTCTTAATATAACTTAAAATTGGCATTGTTTTGCCAATTAATGCACCAGTTAATTCACACATAAAATCCATTCCATTCAAACAATTAGAATCAAACAATTTGCTCGGACCAGTCTCAAACTCCATGAGAAGCCATTTGATTTCTTCGGCCCATGTATGATCACCATTCGGCCCATAACTACTAAGGCCCACTTTTCATGTTTTAATCGTTTTCTTCTCTTCCCTTTGAACGGCTGCCTGCTCGGTTACTGAATTCAATCTCCATTGCCCGTTTAAGCCATTCGTTCCAGAATTCAATGCTTGGTCATTGTTCCAATGGCGCATCTAATTTCCTCCATTGTCCGTTTCACTCATTCCTATTCTGTAACCGGTTTCCATCTCCAAACTGTAAGCCTTTCGTGGTTACTGAATTCAATGCTTGGTCTTCATTGCAATGCTGCATCTAATCCTCCATTGTCCGTTTCATTCATTAACCGGTCTCCATCTCCAGACTGTAAGCCTTTTGGTTCTGCCAACTTCAATTTGTGCATTCCATTTCCACCTTGAGTATTGAATTGTATGTGCATTCATTGTTGCTTCAATTCCTGTTTGACCTGATTTATCCTACTTCAGACTATTCTGATTTACCTGTCATTTTTCTGTATAAATAGTCCTGTTATTTCCCAGCAAAAGCCACCCACAACCTCAATCAGTGTTCTGTTGATTGTTTTGTTGCATTGTTCCCGTACAGAAAATGGCATCCAACAGCTCTTTGCAAATAACCGGGCCCCCCTCCTTGCCATTAAAACGGCAACGATTGTCCAGTGGATCATCTGTTCGACTGAATGAAGTTTTAGTTCCGTTCCCTCAATTGTTACCCGGTGTTGATGCTACAACCAAGGTTTTTGTGTGCCGGAAATGGGATGCCTCGAATGCCGCTGGGAAATATATTAGCACGGAGTTCATCATGTCTGACTTTATGGTATATTCCTATTCCGGATTGAACCTCATTCCATGTTGTGTTCTCATTATATATATTTTATTGTACTTTTATCTGTGACTCAAAGACATTCCATGTTGTGTTTATATCCTATTTTATTTCTGGCTCAACATCATTCCATGTTGTGTATGAGTCCCCTTTTCTATTTATTTTACTAATCTTTTTAATTTAATTCCGTATTTTTGTCTATTTTTAGGGGAACGCAATTCACTGTGTTGCTAGAAGTAACATTGCCCACTGCTTTGCTGGAAAGCTGATTGTTAGGAAAATTTACCTAATGAAGCGTTTCACTGTTATTCCCAACAAACAGACTTATCGGATTAGGGACTTGGATCCTTATATCATTCACTTGGAAGGTAACTCTGTTCTTCGCCAAATTGACTGTCCTACCACCGGATTCACGCAATACCCTGTTCAGCTTCATGACATTGACTCCATAGTAGTCAATGATAATCATTTCCTAATCGGTAATTTCAAACACCCTATCAAACAATTTACATTGACAATTTTTTTTGACAAACTCTCTCTGTTTTTGTAGATGTGGTTGGGAGTGTTGTAAACATGGGTCAAGTGCGGCCTACAAGGAACGGATCGCAGTTCCTTGATTTCGAGTTGCTCAAAGAACGGTAATATAAAAAAACTGCGCATTATAACTTGAATACATAAAGTGTAATAAGATGTTACAATTCCATCTTATTCTTTTTTTAATTTTGTGTAATCTTCTCTGAATTAAAAAACCTAGGGGTCGTGCTATTAAGGTAACTTTCTGGGGTGCGCTCTGTGACGATCTTCTCAAGCGGGTCGGGGATGCTCCTCCCCTATACATTATATTATTGCCATCTATGAATGTGAAAGAGTACAGGGGTATGTGATATGTTCAATAATGTCCAGAATAGTGAGTTGTTTTTGACATTCTAAATATTTTACATCTTGCTTCCATGTTTTCCCTGACTCTCATTCTAACTATTACCTTCGTCTCCTTGCCCATGTGAGGTGTTCTTATCTAGCACGAGTTCCACATGCATATATGACAGTAACGAGATAGAAGATATCGCACAATTGAGGCATCTAATGGAGTATTTTTCTCCGACACTGTTTCTGACTCAACCTCATTTTACATCATCCATCAGTCTAATATTTTATTGGTTTTATGTAGTGAGTTTGCAGGTCCTGAACCAAACTAGGACGGGACTCTTCATGAACTCCTGCGATTGGGAAGGCACGCAAGAGGCTTGAGTAGACAAGTACGCCCAACTCCTTTATTTTTTTATTGTATACTGTATACATTCCAGCGTTGTTTGAATTTAATTTTTTCTCCTTACTTAATACAACATCCAGTCACCATGCATTGCCCACTGTTGGTCACCGGAATTCGTGCACGCAACAGCTGGCACTACTTCTCATGTGGTTCTGGGAATTGTAAGAAAGGCCTTAGCCGTGTTGAGAATAGCTTCTGGTGCGAATCGTGTGAGAGAGTATTTGAGTTTCCTATCCCAACGTATGTATCTAGCTTATACCCTTCATGATTTTAAATGTTCCATTCCACATTACCTCCATTGACCAATTGGATCTCATAGATTTAGATTAGAGATGGAAGTGTTTGACCCAACCGCATCGACCGTTGTGACTATTTTTGATGAAATTGCTGAAAGCATGGTAATGAAGACAGCTGCGACCTTTCTACAGGTAGATTACATTGGTTTTAGTGAAATGTTGAACACTGTGTGTTGAACTCCTTTTTTGTGTTGTGGAATTCAAATGAGTGGTATAAAAGGGAAAGATGACCATTGCTCATCTGGTGTCTTTCATTCAGCATATAAATATGTATACTACAAATGACCATTGCTCATATGATAACTTATTCTTCCATCATGATGTTGAACTGTGTTTTGTATATTTTCCTTTTTTTGAAAATGTTCAATGGATAAAGTTCTACAACACAAATGACCATTAGTCATTGCTCTTCTGATAACTTAGTGTAGCTAAACTGTGCTGCTATATATTTTTCTTTTTTGTATATTTTCCTTTTGTTTGATATCTTAGTGTAGCTGTACAGATGCCATTGCTCAACTGAACTGTGTTGCTGTATATTTTGCTGTGGATTTTGTTGTTGCACATGCGGTCTCAATTATTTCTTTTAAATTCAAGAACGTCCTGCTTGACATCCTAACTGTACATAAACCGTTTTCCCTATCAGACCCATGAGAACAATGAAGACAATGAAGTCCCGCATGAAGTGCTACAATTGGTTGGCACCACTTATTTTATGGAGCTCAAGACTCATACATATTACGACCATGGGTCTTACGAGAGTTTTACAGCAAGCAGACTCATCCATACAGATCTGGCTGCAAATGTATGGTCTCTCACGCTCCAGTGGTTCTTTGTATTGAAAAGTTTATTTAGCTTTGTTGTTATATTCTGCTGACACTGGTGTCGTACTAGGTACCTCCACATGCACCTGATGCAGTGGATGACCAACTACCAGAGGTTTTGGTTGTTGATGATATTCCACAAAATGAAGACATTACAACTGGCAATGGAGGGGGCATTAAGGGTGAGGGCTCTACTCAGGCTGGAACTGATTCCGCGTAGCACGCGTTTTTTGCATAGAAGACACCGGAGGCCCTCTACCTTTTTCCTCTTCTAATAAATTAGAGTTTTTTACTATTGAGGGATTTGTTCTTTCTTGAATTCGTTTTGTTCTTACTATTGAGTAATGTAATTTCTTTTCACATATTTTGTAAAGACTTGCGGAATCTATATTGAAGAAATGAATAATAATGGTGTTTCCCACAGTTTTAATATTTTATTTTTTTCCCTACGAATTGTGTTTGCCACGTTATTTTCAGGTATTCACCTGTGGATCAGTTCCTCTGAAAATTGGAGGAAGATGATAATCTCTCTGCCTTAGAAATTGCCAAATGCAAGTGACTTTCACAGGTCACCTTTGGCACCTCAATTTACTTGATGTGTTGATTCTTTTATCATCTTCTATTCATGCCCCATTTTTTTGCATGTCTCCTGCCAATTAAATTTCTAGACTTCAATAAAATCAGCATACTACTGTGTTGATTCTTTTCTTTTTTCCCAGTTCACTTTCGCATTTTTTACATCTATGTTTACAATTACAATTTATTACATTTTTCCCTGGTCTGGTAAATAGATTTATCCATTGATGACTCTGCTATTGACATTTTTTGGTGTTAGCGATTGACCTGCTGTTAGACAGGAGATTTCAGCAACTAACACTGTCATAAGTTGCATAGGTTCAAGAATATAGTATAGCACAATCAGAATTTAATCATCATAAGTTGCATAGATTAATAAGCTCCGGAGATTTAGTTCAGAATTTGTTTACATATTGGTTTGCTCATCAGATGCGTTCGGATTAGTCAATGTGTTATGATGCTGATGATGTTCTTAAGTCAAGCATGTTTTTGATGGTTTTTTATCTGAACTGCTTTTACAACTGCACAACTACTCTCTATTCTTCCCTATTCACTTATCACGTGAAACTTATGACTAACTCCAAGCATGGTTTCTACTTCTATCTGAACCTAATCTCACAACTGCATGGTTTCTAACAACTGCATAAATGTTTCCGTCAGCTTGGTAACTATTACAGATTCATCCCATATAGTTGCAACAGCTGTTGCATCTTCCTTCGCAACTATGGATTCTGATTTGGATATAGCAACATTATTCACATTGTTCAGCTGCTGTAAAGGGCTCATACCTTGGTTTTTAATCATCATTTGTATACTAGCCTGAACTCACCTTTCTCTTCCTCTCTCTGTTTAGATGGGATCGATCTTGAACATTACTCAAGGAATTCTGTTCTTCCCAGAAATAACGACATCCCAGGTATAATTTTAACGATTTGTGGGTTACTTCCTAGTTCTGTATGTTCCCTTACCACATTTTTTTGTTTATTTGTGGTGTTAGCGATTGACCTACTGTTAGATAGGAGATTTCAGCAACTAACACTGTCATAAGTTGCATAGGTTAAAATATAGTGTAGCACAATCAGAATTTAATCATCATAAGTTGCATAGATTAGTAAGCTCCGGAGATTTAGTTCAGAATTTGGTTACATATTGGTTTGCTCATCAGATGCGTTTGGATTAGTCAATGTGTTATGATGCTGATGATGTTCTTTAGTCAAGCATGTTTTTGCTGGGTTTTTTTATCTGAACTGCTTTTACAACTGTACAACTGCACAACTGCTCTCTATTCTTCCCTATTCACTTATAACTTGAAACTAATGACTAACTCCAAGCATGGTTTCTACTTCTATCTGAACCTAATCTCACAACTGCATGGTTTCTGACAACTGCATAAATGTTTCAGTCAGCTTGGTAACTATTACAGATTCATCCCATATAGTTGCAACAGTTGTTGCATCTTCCTTGGCAACTATGGCTTCTGATTTGGATATAGCAACATTATTCATAGTGTTCAACTATTGTGAAGGGCTCATACCTTGGTTTTTAATCATCATTTGTATACTAGCTTGAACTCACCTTTCTCTTCCTCTCTCCGTTTAGATGGGATCGATCTTGAACATTACTCAAGGAATTTTGTTCTTCCCAGAACTAACCACATCCCAGGTATAATTTTAACGATCTGTGGGTTCCTTCCTGGTTTTGTATGTTCCCTTACCACATTTTTTTTGTTTATTTGTAAATTTCTGTTGTGCTCCTTGTCTGGTTCAGAATTATTTTTTACATGCTCATTTCTGGAATAGTTGCATTGTTATCTTTCTTTTTGGTCAAAAATAATTGAACTGCTAGAGCCTACAAGATATGCTTTTATTTGGTTAAATCAGAGAAGATATGCTAAGGGAATATATTTTCAACCAATGAAGTTAATATATACACTATATATGTAATTGGAGGTCTTCAATTTGACAATTCAAATGTAGATCACCAAATCTCATTTATAATTTAATTTCTATTTTCTTTCCATTTTTAATATGGGTGTTGCTGCAAACTTTCTCTCTTTGGTCTGCACATTCAATTGATAAGTGGTACTTAAGCAAAAATGTGTTACTCAAGTGATAATCTGTATGTTAAAATCAAACAACAAAGAACGAACATGGCATTATCCAATAACAGAATGGCCTTTACTACAGAAAATTGGTTCCTCACAGTAACTTGACTCCTTCACTTTGACACTCGACAAAGGAGCTCTAACATGAAAACAAAAATCTGCGTTCCTAAGTTCGCTCTACTTTACAACAATTATGCAAAGAGATTTAAGACTATGACATCAATCATACTCAACCCAATCTAGCTGATCAGGTATACAACTCTGTGTCAAGTAGAGGATCCTTAATCAAACCAGCTTTTGAAGCTTCATAGACAAGATCAGCATTTAAACCGAGCTCCAATGTAGGCAGTATATCTTTTCGAATAAGAGATCTGATCAATGATGCAACGGAATCCCCAAATTCAGGACACGAAACACAGCGTGTTCCTTTAATGTTTCTAATCTAAGATTGACTCAACAAAGCAGTCCCAAGGCCATCCACCACACTTCCTGAAGGTAAATACTCTAAACCCTTAAGCAGAAAAGAACCTCCCCTTTATTTTTCTGAATCCGTGTCCAGCTTATATGCATGAGTCTCATCCCTAGCAAGCTTGCCCCTAAAATTCTGGATCTTCATTGAGTCCAAAATCAAAACACTCTCTGGAATAATCTGATCATTAAGAAGCAACTTTGATATTACATTAGATCTTTCTGTTTGGACAGGGTACTGAGCACAGACAAGGAGAACGGTCTTTAATTGTGGAACCGAGAATTCATAAAATTAAAACAAAGCAGCTAAAAATACATTGATTAAAGCTTGAAAGCCTTTCTCTTATCTCATTAAAACGCTCACTCATCTGTGAATCCTCCAACAGTTTTGATATTTGATAAAAAAGTTTCGCAGAGACAATTTTTGATTGGCCTTCACTTAAAAATCCAAAGAGCCTTTCTGACAAGTGCATAAATGTTTAAGTCAGCTTGGTAACTATTACAAATTCATCCCATATAGTTTCAACAGTTGTTGCATCTTCCTTGGCAACTATAACTTCTGATTTGGATATAGCAACATTATTCACATTGTTCAGCTGCTGTGAAGGGCTCATACCTTCTTTCAGAGTCTGAGAAGAATTGTTTATCTGCTTAATTATTGATTGGTCAGTATCCACATTGTTCAGCTCTTGTGAAGGGCTGACTCCTTCTTCTATAGTCTCAGAAGAATCTTCTATCTTCTCAACTACTGCTTGGGCAGTTTTCTTAGCTTCTTTACTATCATTTGCATGCATGCTCAGTCCAGCTCTTAGTTTCATCAGTACTGTTGTTAAAAAACTGTAAAAGTAATTGAAAAAATAAAAAATTATTTCATGTTAAAAATAGTAAACAAAAAAAAAACAGGAGACTTGATTACCTGCACAAACAGGGGACTTGGAAGGCTACCTTATCCTAAGTCCATCCTTTGCAAAGAGAAAGCACTGATTTATTTCCCTTGATCTCATCTCTACTGATGTGGAAAAGGCAAGTAATTATTCTCCTTTGACGAGAATATTTAATGTAATATTCTTTTTTAAATGTAATGGCATCTACATCAAAAATAGAGATTTAAAAAAATTTGATTTGTTCACCTTGATTTCATCTCTACTGATGTGGAAAAGGCAACTAATTATTCTTCTTTGACCAAAACATTTATTGTATTATTCCCTTTTAAATGTAATGGTATTTAGACACAAAATAGAGATTTGGATTCCCTCAATTAAATGCTAGGGATATTTTCCATATATATGGTGTTGATTCCCTCATTTTGTTTTAGTTACCATAGACGAAGTACAATACTACCTTACTGATTTCAATTTTTAAAGTTACTGATTTATACATATATGGATATAATGGATTTGAGTTTCAAATCCATTGTTTCTAGCAGCAACTTCCCATATTTACTTCATTTCTAAAAATCATACCATTTTTCACAGAATTCATTATTGAGCACCATATGCAACTACAGACTCCACAAGTGAACAGGAACAACTTCTCAGCCAAATCTATCAACTTGAACACTAGAAGCGGCAACACACACTTGGATCTCCCCTTTTTGTGAAAGAATAGTGAAGAAAAAACAACCCAAAAAAAGAGGTATTTCAAATTCTTTCTTGCAACTTAGGTTATGTAATGTCATTCTAACTCAAACACATACACTTCAATCCTACAAAGATTTGTTACCGAGTTTTGGAGGGAACGACTTCCAACTAAGAATTTCTACCACTACAAGAACACTACCGGATGACAGTTGTGAATCTTTTTGTGGACTGCAATGTAGTAATACAGGTATTTATGCCAGCCACTTTCAAATTTCAAATTCATTCTCACTTCTACTTACTTTAAGGAAAGAAAATATTAATAGGAAACATATGTTTTGCCTATAACTAATTATATATATGAGTTATACTATAGAGTCTATACCTCCTATATTTAGACAAAATACTCATTTTACGAAATTTTTATCCTGCCAAACCATGAATGCTTGCAACAAATGTGCTCATTTCAGATTCAGTATTCAGTGAGCGAGAGGACACTATAACAACCCCTCATATAAGAAAGATTCAGATGTTGCAGTCTTCGTCCTTAAAAACACTGATTTACACATTTCTGATTTTCTGTATTAACATATGGTAATGCTCAGGCAGCGAGAGCTGATCCAGAAAAGACTCACCAAGCATACAATTCAACCAGTAAGTGATTTTGCACAAGAATAAACAACTAAAGAGTCTGGCATATTTTATAGTAATATAAATTGACAATGACAGATGTGGAAGTTACATACAACAAACTAAAAGATCTAATAAACAAGTGCCAATCATGTAAAGCGTCCATGTGGTGTGAAGAAGAAGCAAGAACCGGAACCGTAAAGAAGAAAATCTTCGCACTATGCTGCAAAGAAGGTAAAGTGAATCTACCTCTACTACAACCAACACCAGAACCTCTAAAGGAACTTATGTTCGGTTCAAGTGAAAAGACTGTACCGTTTAGGGACAAAATCCGTGTCTATAATAGCATTTTCTGCTTCACATCGTTCGGTGCTAAGATAGATGATCAGATTAATAAGACACGAGGACCCTACACATTCAGATGTTCAGGCCAAAGTTACCACAGATACAGATCACTTACCCCTGAAGATGGTGCACCACCAAGGTTCGCACAACTATACTTTCATGACACAAAGAACGAAGTGAAGAATAGAATGGGTTGTATGCAGTTGACGGAGAAGGAGATTGACCCAGAAATTGTGAAGGATTTAGTGGACATGTTAGACAAGACCAGCGTTGTGGCAAAATCATTTAGAATGGCCAGGGATTGGTCTAGAACAAATAGTTCCATGGACTTCACACTCAGGCTAATTGGACAGCGACACCCTGATAAACAAAACTATAACTTGCCTTCTGTTGCAGATATATCGGCTCTGATTGTTGGGGACTTCGGGCAGGCTACTGCGCCAAGGGATGTGTTAATCAATAGCAAATCAGCAGGTTTGAAGACTATATCTGAAATTCACCCCCTGTACATGTCTCTTCAATACCACTATTATTCCCTCATGGAGAAGATGGGTGGCATGAGAAGATAGCGTGCCACAAGCACAACAGCGAGGAACACCAAGAGAGGATTTGTAACTATGCGTGAGTTCTACTGCTACAGGCTTCAAAAGAGGCAGCATGAAGCGTGGACTCTCATCCAAGGTGGACGGTTGTACCATCAATACATTGTAGATGCCGTCACCGCTATTGAAGAACAACGCCTACGTTGGATTAAGTTCAATCAAAATGAGTTGAGAGCGGATTTGTACAACAATATTTGTGATGCAGTAACACAAGGAGACACTGAAGCCACCTCTATAGGAAAACGTGTAATTTTGCCAGCTAGCTTCACCGGTGGACCCAGGTATATGATACAAAACAACCAGGACGCTATGGCTCTTTGTAGAACGTTCGAGAATCCGTCTTTATTCATCACATACACAGCAAATCCTAAATGGCCAGAAATAAATGAAATGCTTTCTGAAATGAATGGGCAGACAGCAAATGATCAACCAGACCTCTTGGCGAGACTATTCAAACTGAAACTAAGCCAACTAATGGAAGATCTGAGGAAAAAGAACATTTTCGAGCACGCCAGAGCAGGTACTGTGTTTAATTTTCGTAGACTTATTTTCTGGATTGTGTTGGCTTAATTAAAAAAGGCACGGTTGATGGAATACCAGCGATGACGTGTGATAAAATGAAACGACTACATGGGGGACAACAACTTATATTTGAAATTGCATTGAAAAAAAAGAACTTCAGCTATATTAGTACCTATTGCGTTGTATGCGTAGTGGATATAATCTCTTTAAAAGTCTTTTTTCGCATGTTTTCAAACCTATTGCCAAACCCATCTTCAGCAACTACATTTTGGGTGGAAATATATAGAATGCTATTTTGAGTTGGAAAACGCACAAAATAATTAATTGTTTCACCTGTTTCTTTTACTGAGGTTTATGCATCATATCAGTATCTTTGATACATGGCAACAAATATTTTGGTATACATTTATGAAATCAGAATGCTAGATTACCTTCAATGGTTGAAACAGCTTGAACAGCTGCATTAGGTTGTGATTCCTTTTCGTCCCAGCTCACGTTACACATAATTCTAACTTCTATTACACAATAATAGCAACGGGCCATTTACATGAATATGATTTGTGTTCATTTTTTTATTTTGTTTATTTAATCAAGAGAAAATGGGATTAAAACAAGATGCTATTACTACATTCTATTCTTGATACAGATTGAGTCATAGCGTTGCATTGTGATTGTTCTTTATACTTAATGGGTGAAAAACACATATAACACCATGTTTAACATGTGCAGCTGTATATACAATAGAATTTCAAAAGAGGGGTCTCCCACATGCACATATCTTATTATGGCTCAGAGGTGCAAGTGACATGAAATATGATAAAGATATCGACAAGATTATCAGTGCAGAAATCCCTTGCAAAGAAAAAGACCCAGAAGCATACAAGGCAGTTACACAACATATGTTGCATGGACCTTGCGGTGAAACAAACAAAAGAGCACCGTGCATGAACAACGGGCAATATGCAAAGCATTTTCCCAAACCATACTACAAAGAAACCACACTAGATGAGGATGGTTACCCAGTGTATAGACGCAAGAACAATGGTGTTGTTGTAAAAAAAAAGTAAAGGAGTGCTAGACAACAGATTTGTGGTCCCGTACAATCGGTATCTGTTGCTAAGGTACGACGCACACATAAATGTAGAGTGGTGTAATAGATCAAGGGCAATCAAATAACTCTTCAAATACATCAACAAAGGGCCAGACAAAGCTACAACTGTATTTATGGAGAATGGACAAGCACTTGAAACTGAAAATAAAGAGAAGAAAGGGACAGTAATCGATGAAATCTTCCAGTACCTAGAGTGTAGGTACTTATCGGCCTGCAAGGGAGCGGCGCATCTTTGGGTTCGATGTACACTACTCACACCCAGAGGTAATAAGGCTGCACTATCATTTACCGGGAGAACAACGCGTCACTGTTTCGGACACAGAAGACCTACACACATTACTGCAGAATGAACGTGTTAAAAACACCATGTTCACAAAATGGTTCGAACTAAATACAACCGACATTAGAGAAAGGCAATATACTTATGCTGAATTGCCCCAAGAATATGTGTGGCACACCGCTGACAGAGAATGGTTAGAGCGCAAGGAGCAAAGACCGATTGGAAGGATGTTATATACACACCCGGCAATGGGAGAACGATACTACCTTAGGATGTTATTAAATGTGGTAAAAGGGCCAACATCATATGAAGCCATCAGAACCGTCCATGGAAAACTTTATACTACATTTCGAGAGGCATGCTACGCGATGGGACTGTTAAATGAGGATACAGAATGGAATGACGCAATACAAGAGGCAAGAACATGGGCTACAGGAAATCAGCTTAGACAGTTATTTGTTACAATCCTAATGTTTTGTGATGTTAGCAACCCGTTAAAGTTCTGGACCATGGCTTGGGAAGCACTGTCAGAAGATATACTATATCAGAAAAGAAGGCAATTCAAGTTTCCAAAATTAGAACTCTCCGAGCACCAAATCAAGACATATTGTCTGTTACAGATAGATGACATCTTAGTTACAAATGGGAAGACATTGAAAGACTACCCAGGGCTACCTCTTCTAGACAAAAGTGTATTGACTCCGATGGATACCCGCTTGATCAGATAAGAACTTGCGTACAACACAAAAGAAATGAAAGAACATCATGAAACTTTATACATGTCTCTAAATGCGGAACAGAGAATTGTATACCACAGAGTCATGAATACAATTGACGAGAAAAAGAAGGGTTCTTCTTCATCTATGGTGCTGGAGGCACGGGGAAAACATTTCTGTACAAGGAAATAATGGCACGTATTCGGGCTGACAGAAACATCATCCTCGCAGTACCATCTTCAGGTACAGACTTAAAAAAATTAATAGTTTATTAAACTCTTGAACGTGATTATTTTTTTGGACATATGATGGGCTATTTCTGATGCATTTTTTGTCCTTTGATGTGCTGAAAAAGAGTTGATAATCTTTGAAGTCATTTAATACAAACATAATCTTTCAAGTCATCTAATACAAACAAAATGCACAACATGATAATGACTTGAAAGCCTTACATTTGTTAAAAACAAGGGGGGAAAACAGAAAGAAGATATTGAAAGTCTATAAACTAGCTTAATAAATTGTATATTAAAAACGTATTTCCTCCTTATTTAAATCTTTTCATAAAAACATATTTAATAAGTGTTATACTATATCTTACATATCCCAACATACGTCTCTAGGTGGTGTTATATTCTGTTTACCTGGATTAACAAGTTCTTGCTATAAAAAAAATAGGTATAGAGGCATTACTCTTACCAGGCGGAAGAACAACACATAGTAGATTCATCATACCGCTGGAGTTGCAAGAACACAGCACATGTGGAATTACACAGAATTCGCATCTCGCACAGCTGATGCACGAGGTCAAGTTAATAATATGGGATGAAGCACCTATGACTCAAAGATTCACATTTGAAGCATTAAATAGAACATTGCAGGACATTATGGGAATTAAGGGTGATAGTAACAGGGGAAAGTTGTTTGGGGGTGTACCGTTGCTACTAGGAGGAGATTTCAGGCAGATTTTACCAGTCATTACAAAAGGAAAGTGACAGGAAATTGTACAAGCCAGCATTAGCAACTCGCCGTTATGGGACAGTTGCGAGGTATTCACTTTGACGCAGAATATGAGAGTCAATGAAAGGAGAAATAATGGTGAAATAGATACAAGGAAAAAAGAATTCAACGAATGGATATTGAAAGTGGGCGAAGGACGTGCACCGGCAATAGCTTTGGAAGATGAGGATGAAGAGTCATGGATACGGATTCTGGACCAGTTCATGATTACTCAAAAAGAAAACCCAATTCAACAACTAGTAGACGAAATATATCCAAACTTCAAGAAAAATCAAACGAACACGGAATATCTGAAAGAAAGGGCAATAGTAACACCATTGAACCATGATGAAGACCAGATCAATGCACACATGTTTGAGGCATTAACAGGGCGTATCAAGATATACAAAAGCTCAGACGAGATTTGCATGGCATCGACAGACACACAAGATCAGCACCACATATATCCAACAGAATTCCTTAACAGTCTTGAACTCCCAGGTATCTATCTCAGATAATAATTTCAACAGCATAAATAAAGTAAAAATCAAATTAAAGAACAAAGTACTTCATTTGGTGTAAGATGAATGCCAAAACATGCTCTAACACTCAAGGAAGGCCTACCGTTAATGCTACTACGCAATGTAAATCCGACACAAGGTTTATGCAATGGAACACGCTTGATTATCACCCATCTAGGAGATTGGGTAGTGGAAGCAGAGATCATGACAGGGACATGTATTGGAAAAAGGGTTGTAATTCCACGAATCACACTTAGCTCAACACAAACAAAATGGCCATTCGTAATGAAGAGGAGATAGTTTCCAATCAGGCCATGTTTTTCAATGACAATTAACAAAAGCCAAGGCCAATCATTGAAACATGTAGGCCTTTATTTGTTGAAGCCAGTGTTCTCCCATGGACAACTATATGTGGCAATGTCACGTGTAATGGATCCAGATGGCCTCAAAATTCTACTCCTACGAAATAAAGAGCATCCAGAAAACTATACCAAAAATATAGTTTTCAAGGAAGCTTTTAACGGATTGAGCAAAAACGAAAGGTACAAATTACATCCTCAACATTACTGCATTATCGTGACTACAAAAGATATTATAAATACTATCAAACATTTTCCATGCAGTGAACAAGAAGTTGCAGGAGAAATACATCAAAAATACAGGGAAATGTAAAGTAGCAATAAGACGTGACATAACAACTTTACCGCGTCAAAATTGAGAGTGTCGTTGATTATCTTGGAACACCCAAGTGAGTTGTCTTGAGATGAGGTCACATATCATCTTTTTTAAGTTGTAAGATGTATTCTGTCAAAATAAATTACAATATATTTCAGTTTGCAGGATCCCTCTAGAGCTAGTGTGTTTTTAATGTAATTTTCATGTGTACTCCTACAATGTTGTCTAGGATGAGGAATATTGTGGAGAAACTAAATTGAGCCTTAGATGTCCACCTGAGGTACATTCCTGGACAAGATCAAATACATTATGTTATTCTATTTTTATGATTGTGTCCAATTTTATGTACAAAGGAGCCACTCTTACCAAATTCCTGACGAATAATTCTGCACATGGCTGTTTTTTTGGGCGATGCTGGCTATTCCTCAGTTCAGAAATAGATCAAAGCTTCCAAATATTGTTGACCCTGCACTTCAAGACACAATGGACCTCTGCACATGAAACCATATACAGCAAGATGTCCAGGACTTTAATGCCATCCATGAAACAGTTTAAATGATTTTCAGATTGTAGTTTGCCCAGTTTTTAATAGTCCTGTTCAGTGAAACTATCTAGATAATCAGATTGTCAATTGAATGAAGCTTTAGTTTTAGCTTTTGTTTATTGTTCATCGCATTTATTTGAATGATTCATCTAACATTATTGGTATCAAATTGTAAGGGTAAAAAAATGATTTTAGCTGGATATTTATGCAACTATCACAAGTAGACCATAATGGGCTTATTGTTTTTGCAGAATCTTAGTCTTGAACAAGTAGGTGTAAACATGAACAAGAATGGGGCTACTGAGGTATTGTATGATCCTTTTGTTGTTTACGCTTAACACAAACTTGATTTCTTTTTATTATTTCTGCAGGCTAACGAATACTCTGGCACATCTGAATCTTATTACATTTTCTCCATTTCTTCAACAGACCAGCGACTTCAAGTGTCCTTACGCAGACACCTATATGACAAGTTGTTCTTACAGAAGAGCAGGTAAAGTTGTTCTTTATAAACTATTACAGCTATGAGTTATGACTATAACTTTGGAGGCTATGATTTGCAGGCAACAGAGAAGTATTTTGATATTGATGTTTACGCAACAAATTTCAGGCCTTTGAAAGTGACTCTATCTGGTCAGCTAGACCGTGTTTTAATGATAAGGATAGTCTGGGCAAAGGTTGACAACGTCATTGGACTTCATATGTACGGATAAGATGCTAAAAATATCATACATTTTTGTACACGTATAAGCTATCTCCTCTATTACATATTCAGAGTCTCGCATCATTATTTGAAATTTAGGGGTTCGCAGTAGGTGTGAAAGCTGGGTTGACAACAGAAACGATAGCCTTAAAGTCGGATCCTACAGATTGAGTAGCTTTAATTCCGCAGAGTGCTTCATTAATCTCATGTCAAACCTGTTGCAAATGAATAATTTGGAGGACAACTAACATAGTTGGGGGGCGGGGACTTTCATTAAAACGTCCAAATATTTACAAATAGCAAAGGGAATTGATCAACATACAACTCTTATCTTTTCTTCCTTATCTAATATACAGGGTAATATGGAGCCTAAAATATCAGCATAATATGGCACCAATTGTTCACCACCAAGCTCCACAAACTCATTTAACTCCAATTTTTGTCCATATTAATTGTTCCGAATTAAGCTCCTGAACAAATATATAATTTGCAGGAAATAGTTATGTCTGAAAACAATGAAAGATGCTTTGCAGTGACACTAAATCAGAGCAGAACTTACACACACTTAAAACATGAGTGATCTCGAAGGAACTGAACTTGCTCTTCAATTTCTTTGCTTCAGCATGCAATCTAAACATGTCCTCATTCCTCACTCTCCATGAACCATTAAGTTGTAGTAGTTACAAAGCATTCATTAAGAGATGAACAGCAAAATACACTGCAAGGAAATTCCTCAAGAAAGATATCCATATATTAGCAAATCGAGAATTGGAGATTACTTTACTAACTAGAGTGTGTTCCCAAAAGTTCAGAGAATTGGAAAGAGAATGAAATCGCACGTGCATGCAGACAAGTTTGAACCCACCTTGCACACGGATTCTGGTATACCCCCTTTCTAAAGAAGAATTTAATCCTAATATGGGAGCTCGATATTCTACAGCATTACATGTTGCAACCACTAAGCCTTGGTGCAATTTACATATCTAGAACAAACTTTATTTGTCATGAAGATCCAAACATGTAGGAAATTTTCAAAATAGCAAAAAAAACTAATAGAATCTCAGATTGTGCCAAATTACCATCACTGTCCCTCAGCACAACTCCAGCACCAGCTTTCCCTGGATTTCCTTTTAAAGCACAGTGAATCTCGATAATGCAGGAGTACTGCATGTCATAACCAGCATTAGCATACCATTCTCATTCTTTAATCAAAAGAAGACAAGAAAGTATAAACAAAAAATACCAGAATGACTTGCAGTAACCAAAGATACATGATCGAGCGTAGCCTGCTTCCCTTCTGGATCACCTTCAAATGATAGTGGCCCATCTATCTGTGGAAAATAAATAAAAAATCTAAATGAAAAAACAGCTAAAATTGTATACTTGAACAGGGAAAACCAGTTTAGAGGTACAACCAGATATGCATGGATTGTATTATACAAAAGATATTATAGTAATCCCATTGTAGAAAGTGCCTTCTGGTGAAGGTGAAGCATGCTTTCTGTTCACTGATTATAAGCATCGCAACCGTGCATCATATACTGGAACAGATCCATATAATGAAATTCTTAGCAACAATAAAAGGACCTGCATTTGATGAAACCTAAAAGGACCTGCTGCTGCCTAAAAATTTAGATCTTTGTTGTTCCTCCTTTTTTACCCTGCATAGAACACTGTTTCTGTTTTTTTGTTTTTTTTTACACTGTTTGAACATTGTAAATTGTATACACTGTTTGACAGTTGACATTTAATTACCAAGAGTAGCCTCTGTTGGTTCGAAGTCTTGAAGAATGTTTGTTTTCTCTGATCTGTTCTTACCATCAAGTTTTTACCTTTTTATTCTCAGCTACATCCTTTTTGGTTATTTAACAGCAAGTTAAAACTGACCACATATTCTGAAGTATAGTAATGTCTTACTTTCATTATTTCTGAGGTCAAGTGCATTTTGATAATCCTATCTTTTAATGAATTATGTGTAGTTACAGGTTCTTACGGTTGTTGTGGTTTTGAGTTAAAAGATTACAAATTGAATCATGTGTGATGACTGGTGAAACAGGATCCTAAAGATGGATGGCACGTGAGGCATGTCACTTCTCAGTTAGTGATTTGAGAGTAGATAGCAACAGTAGGTTAGTTATGTTATTATTGTGCAGCACTTTTAGGTGATTGACCACAAAGCACATGACTACAAGGTTGATGTATTGAATTTTGGAATCGTCCTTTCAAACTGTTTGATCTGATTACACTGTGTAGATTCAAATGTGATTATCCTGCTTCAGGTCTGGAAACACTCAACCGGGGAATAGAAGATTGAAGTTAAGTATTGTTTAAACTGGTTTTTGGACCTGTTTTTCTCTGGGCTATCCAAAATCAATTGAAATTATATTTCATTTCAATCACACTGATGTGGACAGGTGTAGAAATTAGTGGTGGTTTAGTGTGTAGAACAAAATCAAATCTGAGATGTAATGGAATAAAGTGAACATTGGATAGCATTATTTTTAATTGTCATTTGTGTAGCTGCTTTCGACTGTTACATCAATGAATCATGAGCTGAGTTTGTTGGTTGTTCATTAATGTTGACAAAAGAGGTGACCAACACTTTGTTGTGGTCTGATTTTGTAAACGTTTAAAATTGAATATGTGATTGTTAAATTTAAAAAGAATTACGATTTGATTGCATAGTTAACTTCTGCCACTTTTATATCATTGAAACCAACAAACAGATTGCATATACAGTTAATCTTATACATAACTTCATGGGGCTGTTTACCTTCTCCTATCTTTAATTAAGAACCAGTGTTGCCATTCAGATTTCAGAATACCTAATGTACAGAGAGGAATTGAAACAATTAAATTTGAACCAGCATGTTTAGGAAAAAAAATACGATCTCAAAAAAAAACATTGAATGGAAAACATTGTTACAATACATAGACATTCACGACTATAATCAAAGTAATGTGCCTGTTACATAATTAATTAGTAACTGTAATTGACCATTCTACAGTAATGTGCATGTTACATAATTAATTAGTAACTGTAATTGACCTTTCTACTGCTGAGATGCCTGCATTCTATTAGTAACTGTAATATATCAATCCTCTAGCTCTACAAATTGAAGAAAAATTGAGGAATAATCAGTTTGCATTCAATGTGCCCGTTTAATCGAAATGTTGACTGCATGTAGAAACCGAATTAAAATTAAATGGTTTGTAACCTAATTCCTTATTAACTCTGTGAGACCGTTGGTATGCAAACATGCTTCTTCTACCCACCGGTTGTGTGTATATATATAGATGTGGAGGCACCCATAACACCAGATGACATTGGGAAGATGGTAGCTTTCTCGCAACTGCAACAAGGCGGACAGAGCACACAATCACCAAACATTAACGCCCCAACAAACCAACAGATGGACCAGTGCCTTACACAGCTGCTCTACCTTGGGCGTGCACACACTGCACCCGGGAACACGGTGATAAAGAAAACAATCCTTCAGATTCAGACTTCTTTTAATATTGACTAACACTTTTTTCCCACACAGGAATCCGCTACAGTCAACTGTTTTGTTAAAATTCAGAGTATCTGCAACATGACAGACTACTTTTACAGAACATGCACATTATGTGATTGTAAATAGGGTGTGAGGACGGTTATACAATGTTTTGGTGCGAATCATGTGACGATTTCTGCAATGAACCCATCACCAGGTATGTTTATCACACAATTACAATGCATCAGATTACATACAGGAACTGAACATAATTGAATATGAACCAAGGTTGAAGCATCAAATGGTAGTAACAGACCACACTTCAATTGTGTTGCTAAAAATAGAAGACGAAAAGGCTGAAAAACTCATTGGAAAGAGTGCATACATACTACAACAACAGACCCAGGTACACAACACATAATATGAGGCAACTTATCTTTTTACAACACATTATACATTTCTATCTAATTTTCCCTTTCAATAATGTTTTCAGCCAGGTGAAGAACCACTTGAAATCAAGTCTCTAATTGGAGCACAAAAGACATTTGAAGTGAAGAGCGACACTTATTTTGACATTGGTGTCTACGAAACATTCTGCTGCACTGATATAATTGATAACCAGTCCCAAAAAAGGTAACGTACATCTAAAAATTATGAATCAATATAATTCAGGTAAGGATATGGATGTTAATTGTATAGATAGACTAAATTCTAGATGTCATAATGTAGAAACACATGATTGTAGAGGTACATATGGATTTAACGAATAGACAGTAACCTTTGGGGAGGCTTGTAAACACATCAGGAACAGATTCAACTCTATCTGCATCATATGACACTAAAATTTTAAAAAAACCTTTAAATCATGGTTATACAGAAAGGAACACATACAGTCAAGGGTTCTGAGCAACATAACTTATAAATAATGCCACAACTGATTCCAATGTTTATTACACAGGCAGGGGTGGTTGCATTCAGCATGGCATCATACAAGCAGCATTTTCCTGATGTTGAAATCCCAGAATAACCACCACATGACTACAGGTGTGTGTTACCTCAATAATATAGATGATAAAAAAATGAAAACAGCAGCTTAAAGTCTGATAGACCAAGTCCATAAACAAAAAACAACCAACAATATTGACCACTTCATTTCTACCTCATGACAGCGACTCAGAAGAAGAGGAATTTGAAGTCGTGGACACAAAGCAGGCGAGACAGGAACGAAAGAAGAAGTCAGTTGAGTGGTCAGCAAATGAGGAGTAACATGGGAGAAGAAGATGCATAGTACACTACACTATGCTCTGTTTTTTTTAAGCACAATATAATTTCTCAGTTCCAAATAAGTATAACATTTTCAACACTGTTGAGCAGAATGACTGCAATGAAAGGAATAAACATGTTCTGTGTTATATCGTACAACCTAACCTTATACTTTATTGGTACAGTGCGTTTTCTGTCACGGCTAACTCTATGTGGCTATTTCCTGGGTGACAAGACCATCGGGTATAAAAATTATGTTGATAGAAAGCGGAAACAACACAACAAACTACACGAGGAACGTCGTGTTTAAAGAAGCATTCAACAACATCGAACAAAAAAACAAGGTACAAATGGGGAAATGGAGTGTGTAAAGGTGATAAAAAAATTTAGATTAAGCCGTATCACGCATAACAATCTATTTTGTAACACAGGACTACATAGAAGCAGACGTTGCAACAATTAATGGGACACATGACAGCTAAATAGATTGACAATAGGAGGACAGGTGACACCAAAAAAAGAAAAAACAAAAAAAAGGAAAAATGTAAAGGATTTTATGTAATAAGGAAAAATGAAGAAGATTGTGGAAATAACATGAACTTTTGTCCATAGAAAATTATTTCATAAAACATTATGTCGTTTTCACAAGGACAAAATGGACGTGAGGAGTTACCTTGACTCGCAACTGTCACAACATCTGGATTGTATTCAATATCAATGCAAGCAGGAGGTTTATAAGTTAGCTCCATTTTATTACTCAACAGTAACTCAGTGACGCAACATCTGGATTGTATTGAATATTGGTTTGGATAGGTTTAGTTTCTGTTGTATTGTTTCCTTGGGTAATTTACAATCAATAATTTCTCTGTTGTTTCGAATGGAATCTGGGTAGGAGGAACATGCACTTAGGAGGTCTAGGTGGTCGGAGTTCTACTGTGGCATTAGCAATGCAAGCCAGAAGTTTTAAAGTGAGCTCCATTTGCTTACTTTTGAACAACATTGATATCATAGTTGGTCCTGCAGATACGGGGTAACTCCATTTTCTTCACTAAAGGCATTACTTATCCAACTTCAGTACCCCATAATGAATAACATCTTAATAGAACGAAACATTTAGTTACAAGTTTATTGAACGCTACAGGTTTTTTTGCAAAGGTTTGTTTGCAGAGAACAAAATGTCTAACAGTATAGTAGGACTACAATGAATCAGCTAGAAGATTAAAAACCTACATCATAACCCATAGTAAAAAAAGGTAATTTCCCTGTCAAAAAACAAACTAAAAAGTAATAACACTAATTTATATGAAACAACACATCTACAATGCCCATATATAATAAATATATATTCAAGAATCTGTGAGGCATCAATGGTAAATACGTGGATTAAATACCGGTGGTGGATAAGTGAACATAATAGCATTATTTTTCGTAGTGTACATGATGAGCTGCAACGGTCCTTTGAAGATGAAAATCGTGCTAATGTCAAGGATAGAACATAATATTTACTGTCTATATATGACATTGTTGCTTTACCAAATTTCAAACACACTTATGTTTCGAAGTACATTTGAATGTGACAGCTTCATATGTGTATATCGGTATGACATGTGTTTTGAGGACAACATTACACAAAACAAGGTTGCAGAATAATAGGTAAGGCGAACATGAGTATGTTTTAACCTTAAGTTAAAAAAGTGCTAATCAAGCTTTAATATAATTTCTCTGCTGTTTGGTATGGAATATGGGTAGGAGGAACATGATCTTAGGAGGTCTAGGTGGTCGGAGTTCTACTGTGGCATTAGCAATGCAAGCCAGAAGTTTTAAAGTGAGCTCCATTTGCTTACTTTTGAAAAGCATTGGTATCATAGTTGGTTCTACAAATACGGGGTAACTCCATTTTCTTTACTAAAGGTACTTATCCAACTTCAGTACCCCATAATGAATAACATCTTAATAAAACGAACCATTTAGTTACAATTTTATTGAACGCTACAGGTTTGTTTGAAAAGGTTTGTTTGCGGAGAACAACATGTCTAACAAAATGGTAGGACTACAATGAATCAACTAGAAGATTAAAAACCTGCATCATAACCCATAGTAAAAAAAGTAATTTTCCTGTCCAAAAACAAACTAAAAAGTAATAACACTAATTTATATGAAACAACACATCTACAATGCCCATATATAATAAATATATATTCAAGAATCTGTGAGGCATCAAAGGTAAATACGTGGATTACATACCGGTGGTGGATAAGTGAACATAATAGCGTTCTTTTTCGTACTGTACATGATGTGCTGCAACGGTCCTTTGAAGATGAAAATCGTGCTAATGTCAAGGATATAACATAATATTTACTGTCTATATATGACACTGTTGCTTTACCAAATTTCATACACACTTATGTTTCGAAGTACATTTGAATGTGACATCTTCATATGTGTTTATTGGTATGACAAGTGTTTTGAGGACACCATACACAAAACAAGGTTGCAGAATAACAGGTAAGGCGAACATGAGTAAGTTTTAACCTTAAGTTAAAAAATTGCTAATCAAGCTTTAATGCTATATCTACTGTGTGTTCAAAAAAAGACAATTTAATGTTTGTCGTACAAAAGTTGCGAGCATACCTTATTATTCCTTCGATAATGGTCTCAAACATATGTTAAATATACATTCATATACCAGAGAAAAATGAAATCTAGGGACGATATTAAGTAAGGGAAAAAAACTCAAAACAATATTTACGGTCGTTCTAAAGCACATATAGGACAAAACGAGAAAAAGACACACGGGCCCCCGGTTCTAGTATAGTATAATCTTAGGGGATGCAAAAAACACTAAACGTGATCCTAATACACATTTAATTTGTAGAAGGCCCACATTTACTTACAAAAATCCAACACAAAGCCACATTCTATTGTTGTTGGCCCAATTTGTTCGGCCCAATTTGGTTAGCCCAATCCCTCCT
>NW_027367929.1:0-53767 GCF_046119375.1 Phyllobates terribilis | reverse complement strand
TCATTGATTTTTGCCATTGAAAAAACATGTTTTTCATTATACCAAAATGTTTGAAGCCTACTGACTGGAATGAAAGGAGCTGGCATCTCACTCTCTTTGAATCTTCTTTATCATGCTAGGATTAACAGGAAAAAGCAAAAAATTACAGAGATTCATTGATTTTTGCCATTGAAAAACATGTTTTTCATATACCAGAAATGTTTGAAGCTACTGACTGAATGAAAGGAGCTGGCATCTCACTCTCTTTGAATCTTCTTTATCATGCTAGGATTAACAGGAAAAAGCAAAAAATTTCATAATTGCACCTTGCAATGTGGAGATATTACTGTTTGTGCATTTACAATATTCATTGATTTTTGCCATTGAAAAACATGTTTTTCATATACCAGAAATGTTTGAAGCTACTGACTGAATGAAAGGAGCTGGCATCTCACTCTCTTTGAATCTTCTTTATCATGCTAGGATTAACAGGAAAAAGCTAAAAATTTCAGAATTGCACCGTGCAATGTGGAGATATTACTGTTTGTGCATTTACAATATTCATTGATTTTTGCCATTGAAAAACATGTTTTTCATATAACAGAAATGTTTGAAGCTACTGACTGAATGAAAGGAGCTGGCATCTCACTCTCTTTGAATCTTCTTTATCATGCTAGGATTAACAGGAAAAAGCTAAAAATTTCAGAATTGCACCGTGCAATGTGGAGATATTACTGTTTGTGCATTTACAATATTCATTGATTTTTGCCATTGAAAAACATGTTTTTCATATACCAGAAATGTTTGAAGCTACTGACTGAATGAAAGGAGCTGGCATCTCACTCTCTTTGAATCTTCTTTATCATGCTAGGATTAACAGGAAAAAGCTAAAAATTTCAGAATTGCACCGTGCAATGTGGAGATATTACTGTTTGTGCATTTACAATATTCATTGATTTTTGCCATTGAAAAACATGTTTTTCATATACCAGAAATGTTTGAAGCTACTGACTGAATGAAAGGAGCTGGCATCTCACTCTCTTTGAATCTTCTTTATCATGCTAGGATTAACAGGAAAAAGCTAAAAATTTCAGAATTGCACCGTGCAATGTGGAGATATTACTGTTTGTGCATTTACAATATTCATTGATTTTTGCCATTGAAAAACATGTTTTTCATATACCAGAAATGTTTGAAGCTTCCTGACTGAATGAAAGGAGCTGGCATCTCACTCTCTTTGAATCTTCTTTATCATGCTAGGATTAGCAGGAAAAAGCTAAAAATTTCAGAATTGCACCGTGCAATGTGGAGATATTACTGTTTGTGCATTTACAATATTCATTGATTTTTGCCATTGAAAAACATGTTTTTCATATACCAGAAATGTTTGAAGCTACTGACTGAATGAAAGGAGCTGGCATCTCACTCTCTTTGAATCTTCTTTATCATGCTAGGATTAGCAGGAAAAAGCAAAAAATTTCAGAATTGCACCTTTGCAATGTGGAGATATTACTGTTTGTGCATTTACAATATTCATTGATTTTTGCCATTGAAAAACATGTTTTTCATATACCAGAAATGTTTGAAGCTACTGACTGAATGAAAGGAGCTGGCATCTCACTCTCTTTGAATCTTCTTTATCATGCTAGGATTAACAGGAAAAAGCTAAAAATTTCAGAATTGCACCGTGCAATGTGGAGATATTACTGTTTGTGCATTTACAATATTCATTGATTTTTGCCATTGAAAAACGTTTTTCATATACCAGAAATGTTTGAAGCTACTGACTGAATAAAAGGAGCTGGCATCTCACTCTCTTTGAATCTTCTTTATCATGCTAGGATTAGCAGGAAAAAGCAAAAAATTTCAGAATTGCACTTTGCAATGTGGAGATATTACTGTTTGTGCATTTACAATATTCATTGATTTTTGCCATTGAAAAACATGTTTTTCATATACCAGAAATGTTTGAAGCTACTGACTGAATGAAATGAGCTGGCATCTCACTCTCTTTGAATCTTCTTTATCATGCTAGGATTAACAGGAAAAAGCTAAAAATTTCAGAATTGCACCGTGCAATGTGGAGATATTACTGTTTGTGCATTTACAATATTCATTGATTTTTGCCATTGAAAAACGTTTTTCATATACCAGAAATGTTTGAAGCTACTGACAGAATAAAAGGAGCTGGCATCTCACTCTCTTTGAATCTTCTTTATCATGCTAGGATTAGCAGGAAAAAGCAAAAAATTTCAGAATTGCACCTTGCAATGTGGAGATATTACTGTTTGTGCATTTACAATATTCATTGATTTTTGCCATTGAAAAACATGTTTTTCATATACCAGAAATGTTTGAAGCTACTGACTGAATGAAAGGAGCTGGCATCTCACTCTCTTTGAATCTTCTTTATCATGCTAGGATTAACAGGAAAAAGCAAAAAATTTCATAATTGCACCTTGCAATGTGGAGATATTACTGTTTGTGCATTTACAATATTCATTGATTTTTGCCATTGAAAAACATGTTTTTCATATACCAGAAATGTTTGAAGCTACTGACTGAATGAAAGGAGCTGGCATCTCACTCTCTTTGAATCTTCTTTATCATGCTAGGATTAACAGGAAAAAGCTAAAAATTTCAGAATTGCACCGTGCAATGTGGAGATATTACTGTTTGTGCATTTACAATATTCATTGATTTTTGCCATTGAAAAACATGTTTTTCATATAACCAGAAATGTTTGAAGCTACTGACTGAATGAAAGGAGCTGGCATCTCACTCTCTTTGAATCTTCTTTATCATGCTAGGATTAACAGGAAAAAGCTAAAAATTTCAGAATTGCACCGTGCAATGTGGAGATATTACTGTTTGTGCATTTACAATATTCATTGATTTTTGCCATTGAAAAACATGTTTTTCATATACCAGAAATGTTTGAAGCTACTGACTGAATGAAAGGAGCTGGCATCTCACTCTCTTTGAATCTTCTTTATCATGCTAGGATTAGCAGGAAAAAGCTAAAAATTTCAGAATTGCACCGTGCAATGTGGAGATATTACTGTTTGTGCATTTACAATATTCATTGATTTTTGCCATTGAAAAACATGTTTTTCATATACCAGAAATGTTTGAAGCTACTGACTGAATGAAAGGAGCTGGCATCTCACTCTCTTTGAATCTTCTTTATCATGCTAGGATTAGCAGGAAAAAGCAAAAAATTTCAGAATTGCACCTTGCAATGCGGAGATATTACTGTTTGTGCATTTACAATATTCATTGATTTTTGCCATTGAAAAACATGTTTTTCATATACCAGAAATGTTTGAAGCTACTGATTGAATGAAAGGAGCTGGCATCTCACTCTCTTTGAATCTTCTTTATCATGCTAGGATTAACAGGAAAAAGCAAAAAATTTCAGAATTGCACCTTGCAATGTGGAGATATTACTGTTTGTGCATTTACAATATTCATTGATTTTTGCCATTGAAAAACATGTTTTTCATATACCAGAAATGTTTGAAGCTACTGACTGAATGAAAGGAGCTGGCATCTCACTCTCTTTGAATCTTCTTTATCATGCTAGGATTAACAGGAAAAAGCTACAAATTTCAGAATTGCACCGTGCAATGTGGAGATATTACTGTTTGTGCATTTACAATATTCATTGATTTTTGCCATTGAAAAACATGGTTTTTCATATACCAGAAATGTTTGAAGCTACTGACTGAATGAAAGGAGCTGGCATCTCACTCTCTTTGAATCTTCTTTATCATGCTAGGATTAGCAGGAAAAAGCAAAAAATTTCAGAATTGCACCTTGCAATGTGGAGATATTACTGTTTGTGCATTTACAATATTCATTGATTTTTGCCATTGAAAAACATGTTTTTCATATACCAGAAATGTTTGAAGCTACTGACTGAATGAAAGGAGCTGGCATCTCACTCTCTTTGAATCTTCTTTATCATGCTAGGATTAACAGGAAAAAGCTAAAAATTTCAGAATTGCACCGTGCAATGTGGAGATATTACTGTTTGTGCATTTACAATATTCATTGATTTTTGCCATTGAAAAACATGTTTTTCATATACCAGAAATGTTTGAAGCTACTGACTGAATGAAAGGAGCTGGCATCTCACTCTCTTTGAATCTTCTTTATCATGCTAGGATTAACAGGAAAAAGCAAAAAATTTCAGAATTGCACCTTGCAATGTGGAGATATTACTGTTTGTGCATTTACAATATTCATTGATTTTTGCCATTGAAAAACATGTTTTTCATATACCAGAAATGTTTGAAGCTACTGACTGAATGAAAGGAGCTGGCATCTCACTCTCTTTGAATCTTCTTTATCATGCTAGGATTAACAGGAAAAAGCTAAAAATTTCAGAATTGCACCGTGCAATGTGGAGATATTACTGTTTGTGCATTTACAATATTCATTGATTTTTGCCATTGAAAAACATGTTTTTCATATACCAGAAATGTTTGAAGCTACTGACTGAATGAAAGGAGCTGGCATCTCACTCTCTTTGAATCTTCTTTATCATGCTAGGATTAACAGGAAAAAGCAAAAAATTTCAGAATTGCACCTTGCAATGTGGAGATATTACTGTTTGTGCATTTACAATATTCATTGATTTTTGCCATTGAAAAACATGTTTTTCATATACCAGAAATGTTTGAAGCTACTGACTGAATGAAAGGAGCTGGCATCTCACTCTCTTTGAATCTTCTTTATCATGCTAGGATTAACAGGAAAAAGCTAAAAATTTCAGAATTGCACCGTGCAATGTGGAGATATTACTGTTTGTGCATTTACAATATTCATTGATTTTTGCCATTGAAAAACATGTTTTTCATATACCAGAAATGTTTGAAGCTACTGACTGAATGAAAGGAGCTGGCATCTCACTCTCTTTGAATCTTCTTTATCATGCTAGGATTAGCAGGAAAAAGCAAAAAATTTCAGAATTGCACCTTGCAATGTGGAGATATTACTGTTTGTGCATTTACAATATTCATTGATTTTTGCCATTGAAAAACATGTTTTTCATATACCAGAAATGTTTGAAGCTACTGACTGAATGAAAGGAGCTGGCATCTCACTCTCTTTGAATCTTCTTTATCATGCTAGGATTAACAGGAAAAAGCTAAAAATTTCAGAATTGCACCGTGCAATGTGGAGATATTACTGTTTGTGCTTTTACAATATTCATTGATTTTTGCCATTGAAAAACATGTTTTTCATATACCAGAAATGTTTGAAGCTACTGACTGAATGAAAGGAGCTGGCATCTCACTCTCTTTGAATCTTCTTTATCATGCTAGGATTAGCAGGAAAAAGCAAAAAATTTCAGAATTGCACCTTGCAATGCGGAGATATTACTGTTTGTGCATTTACAATATTCATTGATTTTTGCCATTGAAAAACATGTTTTTCATATACCAGAAATGTTTGAAGCTACTGACTGAATGAAAGGAGCTGGCATCTCACTCTCTTTGAATCTTCTTTATCATGCTAGGATTAACAGGAAAAAGCAAAAAATTTCAGAATTGCACCTTGCAATGTGGAGATATTACTGTTTGTGCATTTACAATATTCATTGATTTTTGCCATTGAAAACCGTTTTTCATATACCAGAAATGTTTGAAGCTACTGACTGAATGAAAGGAGCTGGCATCTCACTCTCTTTGAATCTTCTTTATCATGCTAGGATTAACAGGAAAAAGCTAAAAATTTCAGAATTGCACCGTGCAATGTGGAGATATTACTGTTTGTGCATTTACAATATTCATTGATTTTTGCCATTGAAAAACATGTTTTTCATATACCAGAAATGTTTGAAGCTACTGACTGAATGAAAGGAGCTGGCATCTCACTCTCTTTGAATCTTCTTTATCATGCTAGGATTAACAGGAAAAAGCAAAAAATTTCAGAATTGCACCTTGCAATGTGGAGATATTACTGTTTGTGCATTTACAATATTCATTGATTTTTGCCATTGAAAAACATGTTTTTCATATACCAGAAATGTTTGAAGCTACTGACTGAATGAAAGGAGCTGGCATCTCACTCTCTTTGAATCTTCTTTATCATGCTAGGATTAGCAGGAAAAAGCTAAAAATTTCAGAATTGCACCGTGCAATGTGGAGATATTACTGTTTGTGCATTTACAATATTCATTGATTTTTGCCATTGAAAAACATGTTTTTCATATACCAGAAATGTTTGAAGCTACTGACTGAATGAAAGGAGCTGGCATCTCACTCTCTTTGAATCTTCTTTATCATGCTAGGATTAGCAGGAAAAAGCAAAAAATTTCAGAATTGCACCTTGCAATGCGGAGATATTACTGTTTGTGCATTTACAATATTCATTGATTTTTGCCATTGAAAAACATGTTTTTCATATACCAGAAATGTTTGAAGCTACTGATTGAATGAAAGGAGCTGGCATCTCACTCTCTTTGAATCTTCTTTATCATGCTAGGATTAACAGGAAAAAGCAAAAAATTTCAGAATTGCACCTTGCAATGTGGAGATATTACTGTTTGTGCATTTACAATATTCATTGATTTTTGCCATTGAAAAACATGTTTTTCATATACCAGAAATGTTTGAAGCTACTGACTGAATGAAAGGAGCTGGCATCTCACTCTCTTTGAATCTTCTTTATCATGCTAGGATTAACAGGAAAAAGCTACAAATTTCAGAATTGCACCGTGCAATGTGGAGATATTACTGTTTGTGCATTTACAATATTCATTGATTTTTGCCATTGAAAAACATGGTTTTCATATACCAGAAATGTTTGAAGTTACTGACTGAATGAAAGGAGCTGGCATCTCACTCTCTTTGAATCTTCTTTATCATGCTAGGATTAGCAGGAAAAAGCAAAAAATTTCAGAATTGCACCTTGCAATGTGGAGATATTACTGTTTGTGCATTTACAATATTCATTGATTTTTGCCATTGAAAAACATGTTTTTCATATACCAGAAATGTTTGAAGCTACTGACTGAATGAAAGGAGCTGGCATCTCACTCTCTTTGAATCTTCTTTATCATGCTAGGATTAACAGGAAAAAGCTAAAAATTTCAGAATTGCACCGTGCAATGTGGAGATATTACTGTTTGTGCATTTACAATATTCATTGATTTTTGCCATTGAAAAACATGTTTTTCATATACCAGAAATGTTTGAAGCTACTGACTGAATGAAAGGAGCTGGCATCTCACTCTCTTTGAATCTTCTTTATCATGCTAGGATTAACAGGAAAAAGCAAAAAATTTCAGAATTGCACCTTGCAATGTGGAGATATTACTGTTTGTGCATTTACAATATTCATTGATTTTTGCCATTGAAAAACATGTTTTTCATATACCAGAAATGTTTGAAGCTACTGACTGAATGAAAGGAGCTGGCATCTCACTCTCTTTGAATCTTCTTTATCATGCTAGGATTAACAGGAAAAAGCTAAAAATTTCAGAATTGCACCGTGCAATGTGGAGATATTACTGTTTGTGCATTTACAATATTCATTGATTTTTGCCATTGAAAAACATGTTTTTCATATACCAGAAATGTTTGAAGCTACTGACTGAATGAAAGGAGCTGGCATCTCACTCTCTTTGAATCTTCTTTATCATGCTAGGATTAGCAGGAAAAAGCAAAAAATTTCAGAATTGCACCTTGCAATGTGGAGATATTACTGTTTGTGCATTTACAATATTCATTGATTTTTGCCATTGAAAAACATGTTTTTCATATACCAGAAATGTTTGAAGCTACTGACTGAATGAAAGGAGCTGGCATCTCACTCTCTTTGAATCTTCTTTATCATGCTAGGATTAGCAGGAAAAAGCAAAAAATTTCAGAATTGCACCTTGCAATGTGGAGATATTACTGTTTGTGCATTTACAATATTCATTGATTTTTGCCATTGAAAAACATGTTTTTCATATACCAGAAATGTTTGAAGCTACTGACTGAATGAAAGGAGCTGGCATCTCACTCTCTTTGAATCTTCTTTATCATGCTAGGATTAGCAGGAAAAAGCAAAAAATTTCAGAATTGCACTTTGCAATGTGGAGATATTACTGTTTGTGCATTTACAATATTCATTGATTTTTGCCATTGAAAAACATGTTTTTCATATACCAGAAATGTTTGAAGCTACTGACTGAATGAAATGAGCTGGCATCTCACTCTCTTTGAATCTTCTTTATCATGCTAGGATTAACAGGAAAAAGCTAAAAATTTCAGAATTGCACCGTGCAATGTGGAGATATTACTGTTTGTGCATTTACAATATTCATTGATTTTTGCCATTGAAAAACGTTTTTCATATACCAGAAATGTTTGAAGCTACTGACAGAATAAAAGGAGCTGGCATCTCACTCTGAATCTTCTTTATCATGCTAGGATTAGCAGGAAAAAGCAAAAAATTTCAGAATTGCACCTTGCAATGTGGAGATATTACTGTTTGTGCATTTACAATATTCATTGATTTTTGCCATTGAAAAACATGTTTTTCATATACCAGAAATGTTTGAAGCTACTGACTGAATGAAAGGAGCTGGCATCTCACTCTCTTTGAATCTTCTTTATCATGCTAGGATTAACAGGAAAAAGCAAAAAATTTCATAATTGCACCTTGCAATGTGGAGATATTACTGTTTGTGCATTTACAATATTCATTGATTTTTGCCATTGAAAAACATGTTTTTCATATACCAGAAATGTTTGAAGCTACTGACTGAATGAAAGGAGCTGGCATCTCACTCTCTTTGAATCTTCTTTATCATGCTAGGATTAACAGGAAAAAGCTAAAAATTTCAGAATTGCACCGTGCAATGTGGAGATATTACTGTTTGTGCATTTACAATATTCATTGATTTTTGCCATTGAAAAACATGTTTTTCATATAACAGAAATGTTTGAAGCTACTGACTGAATGAAAGGAGCTGGCATCTCACTCTCTTTGAATCTTCTTTATCATGCTAGGATTAACAGGAAAAAGCTAAAAATTTCAGAATTGCACCGTGCAATGTGGAGATATTACTGTTTGTGCATTTACAATATTCATTGATTTTTGCCATTGAAAAACATGTTTTTCATATACCAGAAATGTTTGAAGCTACTGACTGAATGAAAGGAGCTGGCATCTCACTCTCTTTGAATCTTCTTTATCATGCTAGGATTAGCAGGAAAAAGCTAAAAATTTCAGAATTGCACCGTGCAATGTGGAGATATTACTGTTTGTGCATTTACAATATTCATTGATTTTTGCCATTGAAAAACATGTTTTTCATATACCAGAAATGTTTGAAGCTACTGACTGAATGAAAGGAGCTGGCATCTCACTCTCTTTGAATCTTCTTTATCATGCTAGGATTAGCAGGAAAAAGCAAAAAATTTCAGAATTGCACCTTGCAATGCGGAGATATTACTGTTTGTGCATTTACAATATTCATTGATTTTTGCCATTGAAAAACATGTTTTTCATATACCAGAAATGTTTGAAGCTACTGATTGAATGAAAGGAGCTGGCATCTCACTCTCTTTGAATCTTCTTTATCATGCTAGGATTAACAGGAAAAAGCAAAAAATTTCAGAATTGCACCTTGCAATGTGGAGATATTACTGTTTGTGCATTTACAATATTCATTGATTTTTGCCATTGAAAAACATGTTTTTCATATACCAGAAATGTTTGAAGCTACTGACTGAATGAAAGGAGCTGGCATCTCACTCTCTTTGAATCTTCTTTATCATGCTAGGATTAACAGGAAAAAGCTACAAATTTCAGAATTGCACCGTGCAATGTGGAGATATTACTGTTTGTGCATTTACAATATTCATTGATTTTTGCCATTGAAAAACATGGTTTTCATATACCAGAAATGTTTGAAGCTACTGACTGAATGAAAGGAGCTGGCATCTCACTCTCTTTGAATCTTCTTTATCATGCTAGGATTAGCAGGAAAAAGCAAAAAATTTCAGAATTGCACCTTGCAATGTGGAGATATTACTGTTTGTGCATTTACAATATTCATTGATTTTTGCCATTGAAAAACATGTTTTTCATATACCAGAAATGTTTGAAGCTACTGACTGAATGAAAGGAGCTGGCATCTCACTCTCTTTGAATCTTCTTTATCATGCTAGGATTAACAGGAAAAAGCTAAAAATTTCAGAATTGCACCGTGCAATGTGGAGATATTACTGTTTGTGCATTTACAATATTCATTGATTTTTGCCATTGAAAAACATGTTTTTCATATACCAGAAATGTTTGAAGCTACTGACTGAATGAAAGGAGCTGGCATCTCACTCTCTTTGAATCTTCTTTATCATGCTAGGATTAACAGGAAAAAGCAAAAAATTTCAGAATTGCACCTTGCAATGTGGAGATATTACTGTTTGTGCATTTACAATATTCATTGATTTTTGCCATTGAAAAACATGTTTTTCATATACCAGAAATGTTTGAAGCTACTGACTGAATGAAAGGAGCTGGCATCTCACTCTCTTTGAATCTTCTTTATCATGCTAGGATTAACAGGAAAAAGCTAAAAATTTCAGAATTGCACCGTGCAATGTGGAGATATTACTGTTTGTGCATTTACAATATTCATTGATTTTTGCCATTGAAAAACATGTTTTTCATATACCAGAAATGTTTGAAGCTACTGACTGAATGAAAGGAGCTGGCATCTCACTCTCTTTGAATCTTCTTTATCATGCTAGGATTAGCAGGAAAAAGCAAAAAATTTCAGAATTGCACCTTGCAATGTGGAGATATTACTGTTTGTGCATTTACAATATTCATTGATTTTTGCCATTGAAAAACATGTTTTTCATATACCAGAAATGTTTGAAGCTACTGACTGAATGAAAGGAGCTGGCATCTCACTCTCTTTGAATCTTCTTTATCATGCTAGGATTAACAGGAAAAAGCTAAAAATTTCAGAATTGCACCGTGCAATGTGGAGATATTACTGTTTGTGCTTTTACAATATTCATTGATTTTTGCCATTGAAAAACATGTTTTTCATATACCAGAAATGTTTGAAGCTACTGACTGAATGAAAGGAGCTGGCATCTCACTCTCTTTGAATCTTCTTTATCATGCTAGGATTAGCAGGAAAAAGCAAAAAATTTCAGAATTGCACCTTGCAATGCGGAGATATTACTGTTTGTGCATTTACAATATTCATTGATTTTTGCCATTGAAAAACATGTTTTTCATATACCAGAAATGTTTGAAGCTACTGACTGAATGAAAGGAGCTGGCATCTCACTCTCTTTGAATCTTCTTTATCATGCTAGGATTAACAGGAAAAAGCAAAAAATTTCAGAATTGCACCTTGCAATGTGGAGATATTACTGTTTGTGCATTTACAATATTCATTGATTTTTGCCATTGAAAAACATGTTTTTCATATACCAGAAATGTTTGAAGCTACTGACTGAATGAAAGGAGCTGGCATCTCACTCTCTTTGAATCTTCTTTATCATGCTAGGATTAACAGGAAAAAGCAAAAAATTTCAGAATTGCACCTTGCAATGTGGAGATATTACTGTTTGTGCATTTACAATATTCATTGATTTTTGCCATTGAAAAACATGTTTTTCATATACCAGAAATGTTTGAAGCTACTGACTGAATGAAAGGAGCTGGCATCTCACTCTCTTTGAATCTTCTTTATCATGCTAGGATTAGCAGGAAAAAGCTAAAAATTTCAGAATTGCACCGTGCAATGTGGAGATATTACTGTTTGTGCATTTACAATATTCATTGATTTTTGCCATTGAAAAACATGTTTTTCATATACCAGAAATGTTTGAAGCTACTGACTGAATGAAAGGAGCTGGCATCTCACTCTCTTTGAATCTTCTTTATCATGCTAGGATTAGCAGGAAAAAGCAAAAAATTTCAGAATTGCACCTTGCAATGCGGAGATATTACTGTTTGTGCATTTACAATATTCATTGATTTTTGCCATTGAAAAACATGTTTTTCATATACCAGAAATGTTTGAAGCTACTGATTGAATGAAAGGAGCTGGCATCTCACTCTCTTTGAATCTTCTTTATCATGCTAGGATTAACAGGAAAAAGCAAAAAATTTCAGAATTGCACCTTGCAATGTGGAGATATTACTGTTTGTGCATTTACAATATTCATTGATTTTTGCCATTGAAAAACATGTTTTTCATATACCAGAAATGTTTGAAGCTACTGACTGAATGAAAGGAGCTGGCATCTCACTCTCTTTGAATCTTCTTTATCATGCTAGGATTAACAGGAAAAAGCTACAAATTTCAGAATTGCACCGTGCAATGTGGAGATATTACTGTTTGTGCATTTACAATATTCATTGATTTTTGCCATTGAAAAACATGGTTTTCATATACCAGAAATGTTTGAAGTTACTGACTGAATGAAAGGAGCTGGCATCTCACTCTCTTTGAATCTTCTTTATCATGCTAGGATTAGCAGGAAAAAGCAAAAAATTTCAGAATTGCACCTTGCAATGTGGAGATATTACTGTTTGTGCATTTACAATATTCATTGATTTTTGCCATTGAAAAACATGTTTTTCATATACCAGAAATGTTTGAAGCTACTGACTGAATGAAAGGAGCTGGCATCTCACTCTCTTTGAATCTTCTTTATCATGCTAGGATTAACAGGAAAAAGCTAAAAATTTCAGAATTGCACCGTGCAATGTGGAGATATTACTGTTTGTGCATTTACAATATTCATTGATTTTTGCCATTGAAAAACATGTTTTTCATATACCAGAAATGTTTGAAGCTACTGACTGAATGAAAGGAGCTGGCATCTCACTCTCTTTGAATCTTCTTTATCATGCTAGGATTAACAGGAAAAAGCAAAAAATTTCAGAATTGCACCTTGCAATGTGGAGATATTACTGTTTGTGCATTTACAATATTCATTGATTTTTGCCATTGAAAAACATGTTTTTCATATACCAGAAATGTTTGAAGCTACTGACTGAATGAAAGGAGCTGGCATCTCACTCTCTTTGAATCTTCTTTATCATGCTAGGATTAACAGGAGAAAGCTAAAAATTTCAGAATTGCACCGTGCAATGTGGAGATATTACTGTTTGTGCATTTACAATATTCATTGATTTTTGCCATTGAAAAACATGTTTTTCATATACCAGAAATGTTTGAAGCTACTGACTGAATGAAAGGAGCTGGCATCTCACTCTCTTTGAATCTTCTTTATCATGCTAGGATTAGCAGGAAAAACAAAAAATTTCAGAATTGCACCTTGCAATGTGGAGATATTACTGTTTGTGCATTTACAATATTCATTGATTTTTGCCATTGAAAAACATGTTTTTCATATACCAGAAATGTTTGAAGCTACTGACTGAATGAAAGGAGCTGGCATCTCACTCTCTTTGAATCTTCTTTATCATGCTAGGATTAACAGGAAAAAGCTAAAAATTTCAGAATTGCACCGTGCAATGTGGAGATATTACTGTTTGTGCATTTACAATATTCATTGATTTTTGCCATTGAAAAACATGTTTTTCATATACCAGAAATGTTTGAAGCTACTGACTGAATGAAAGGAGCTGGCATCTCACTCTCTTTGAATCTTCTTTATCATGCTAGGATTAACAGGAAAAAGCAAAAAATTTCAGAATTGCAGCTTGCAATGTGGAGATATTACTGTTTGTGCATTTACAATATTCATTGATTTTTGCCATTGAAAAACATGTTTTTCATATACCAGAAATGTTTGAAGCTACTGACTGAATGAAAGGAGCTGGCATCTCACTCTCTTTGAATCTTCTTTATCATGCTAGGATTAACAGGAAAAAGCTAAAAATTTCAGAATTGCACCGTGCAATGTGGAGATATTACTGTTTGTGCATTTACAATATTCATTGATTTTTGCCATTGAAAAACATGTTTTTCATATACCAGAAATGTTTGAAGCTACTGACTGAATGAAAGGAGCTGGCATCTCACTCTCTTTGAATCTTCTTTATCATGCTAGGATTAGCAGGAAAAAGCAAAAAATTTCAGAATTGCACCTTGCAATGTGGAGATATTACTGTTTGTGCATTTACAATATTCATTGATTTTTGCCATTGAAAAACATGTTTTTCATATACCAGAAATGTTTGAAGCTACTGACTGAATGAAAGGAGCTGGCATCTCACTCTCTTTGAATCTTCTTTATCATGCTAGGATTAACAGGAAAAAGCTAAAAATTTCAGAATTGCACCGTGCAATGTGGAGATATTACTGTTTGTGCTTTTACAATATTCATTGATTTTTGCCATTGAAAAACATGTTTTTCATATACCAGAAATGTTTGAAGCTACTGACTGAATGAAAGGAGCTGGCATCTCACTCTCTTTGAATCTTCTTTATCATGCTAGGATTAGCAGGAAAAAGCAAAAAATTTCAGAATTGCACCTTGCAATGCGGAGATATTACTGTTTGTGCATTTACAATATTCATTGATTTTTGCCATTGAAAAACATGTTTTTCATATACCAGAAATGTTTGAAGCTACTGACTGAATGAAAGGAGCTGGCATCTCACTCTCTTTGAATCTTCTTTATCATGCTAGGATTAACAGGAAAAAGCAAAAAATTTCAGAATTGCACCTTGCAATGTGGAGATATTACTGTTTGTGCATTTACAATATTCATTGATTTTTGCCATTGAAAAACGTTTTTCATATACCAGAAATGTTTGAAGCTACTGACTGAATGAAAGGAGCTGGCATCTCACTCTCTTTGAATCTTCTTTATCATGCTAGGATTAACAGGAAAAATCTAAAAATTTCAGAATTGCACCGTGCAATGTGGAGATATTACTGTTTGTGCATTTACAATATTCATTGATTTTTGCCATTGAAAAACATGTTTTTCATATACCAGAAATGTTTGAAGCTACTGACTGAATGAAAGGAGCTGGCATCTCACTCTCTTTGAATCTTCTTTATCATGCTAGGATTAACAGGAAAAAGCAAAAAATTTCAGAATTGCACCTTGCAATGTGGAGATATTACTGTTTGTGCATTTACAATATTCATTGATTTTTGCCATTGAAAAACATGTTTTTCATATACCAGAAATGTTTGAAGCTACTGACTGAATGAAAGGAGCTGGCATCTCACTCTCTTTGAATCTTCTTTATCATGCTAGGATTAGCAGGAAAAAGCAAAAAATTTCAGAATTGCACCTTGCAATGCGGAGATATTACTGTTTGTGCATTTACAATATTCATTGATTTTTGCCATTGAAAAACATGTTTTTCATATACCAGAAATGTTTGAAGCTACTGATTGAATGAAAGGAGCTGGCATCTCACTCTCTTTGAATCTTCTTTATCATGCTAGGATTAACAGGAAAAAGCAAAAAATTTCAGAATTGCACCTTGCAATGTGGAGATATTACTGTTTGTGCATTTACAATATTCATTGATTTTTGCCATTGAAAAACATGTTTTTCATATACCAGAAATGTTTGAAGCTACTGACTGAATGAAAGGAGCTGGCATCTCACTCTCTTTGAATCTTCTTTATCATGCTAGGATTAACAGGAAAAAGCTACAAATTTCAGAATTGCACCGTGCAATGTGGAGATATTACTGTTTGTGCATTTACAATATTCATTGATTTTTGCCATTGAAAAACATGGTTTTCATATACCAGAAATGTTTGAAGCTACTGACTGAATGAAAGGAGCTGGCATCTCACTCTCTTTGAATCTTCTTTATCATGCTAGGATTAGCAGGAAAAAGCAAAAAATTTCAGAATTGCACCTTGCAATGTGGAGATATTACTGTTTGTGCATTTACAATATTCATTGATTTTTGCCATTGAAAAACATGTTTTTCATATACCAGAAATGTTTGAAGCTACTGACTGAATGAAAGGAGCTGGCATCTCACTCTCTTTGAATCTTCTTTATCATGCTAGGATTAACAGGAAAAAGCTAAAAATTTCAGAATTGCACCGTGCAATGTGGAGATATTACTGTTTGTGCATTTACAATATTCATTGATTTTTGCCATTGAAAAACATGTTTTTCATATACCAGAAATGTTTGAAGCTACTGACTGAATGAAAGGAGCTGGCATCTCACTCTCTTTGAATCTTCTTTATCATGCTAGGATTAACAGGAAAAAGCAAAAAATTTCAGAATTGCACCTTGCAATGTGGAGATATTACTGTTTGTGCATTTACAATATTCATTGATTTTTGCCATTGAAAAACATGTTTTTCATATACCAGAAATGTTTGAAGCTACTGACTGAATGAAAGGAGCTGGCATCTCACTCTCTTTGAATCTTCTTTATCATGCTAGGATTAACAGGAAAAAGCTAAAAATTTCAGAATTGCACCGTGCAATGTGGAGATATTACTGTTTGTGCATTTACAATATTCATTGATTTTTGCCATTGAAAAACATGTTTTTCATATACCAGAAATGTTTGAAGCTACTGACTGAATGAAAGGAGCTGGCATCTCACTCTCTTTGAATCTTCTTTATCATGCTAGGATTAGCAGGAAAAAGCAAAAAATTTCAGAATTGCACCTTGCAATGTGGAGATATTACTGTTTGTGCATTTACAATATTCATTGATTTTTGCCATTGAAAAACATGTTTTTCATATACCAGAAATGTTTGAAGCTACTGACTGAATGAAAGGAGCTGGCATCTCACTCTCTTTGAATCTTCTTTATCATGCTAGGATTAACAGGAAAAAGCTAAAAATTTCAGAATTGCACCGTGCAATGTGGAGATATTACTGTTTGTGCTTTTACAATATTCATTGATTTTTGCCATTGAAAAACATGTTTTTCATATACCAGAAATGTTTGAAGCTACTGACTGAATGAAAGGAGCTGGCATCTCACTCTCTTTGAATCTTCTTTATCATGCTAGGATTAGCAGGAAAAAGCAAAAAATTTCAGAATTGCACCTTGCAATGCGGAGATATTACTGTTTGTGCACTTACAATATTCATTGATTTTTGCCATTGAAAAACATGTTTTTCATATACCAGAAATGTTTGAAGCTACTGACTGAATGAAAGGAGCTGGCATCTCACTCTCTTTGAATCTTCTTTATCATGCTAGGATTAACAGGAAAAAGCAAAAAATTTCAGAATTGCACCTTGCAATGTGGAGATATTACTGTTTGTGCATTTACAATATTCATTGATTTTTGCCATTGAAAAACGTTTTTCATATACCAGAAATGTTTGAAGCTACTGACTGAATGAAAGGAGCTGGCATCTCACTCTCTTTGAATCTTCTTTATCATGCTAGGATTAACAGGAAAAAGCTAAAAATTTCAGAATTGCACCGTGCAATGTGGAGATATTACTGTTTGTGCATTTACAATATTCATTGATTTTTGCCATTGAAAAACATGTTTTTCATATACCAGAAATGTTTGAAGCTACTGACTGAATGAAAGGAGCTGGCATCTCACTCTCTTTGAATCTTCTTTATCATGCTAGGATTAACAGGAAAAAGCAAAAAATTTCAGAATTGCACCTTGCAATGTGGAGATATTACTGTTTGTGCATTTACAATATTCATTGATTTTTGCCATTGAAAAACATGTTTTTCATATACCAGAAATGTTTGAAGCTACTGACTGAATGAAAGGAGCTGGCATCTCACTCTCTTTGAATCTTCTTTATCATGCTAGGATTAACAGGAAAAAGCTACAAATTTCAGAATTGCACCGTGCAATGTGGAGATATTACTGTTTGTGCATTTACAATATTCATTGATTTTTGCCATTGAAAAACATGGTTTTCATATACCAGAAATGTTTGAAGTTACTGACTGAATGAAAGGAGCTGGCATCTCACTCTCTTTGAATCTTCTTTATCATGCTAGGATTAGCAGGAAAAAGCAAAAAATTTCAGAATTGCACCTTGCAATGTGGAGATATTACTGTTTGTGCATTTACAATATTCATTGATTTTTGCCATTGAAAAACATGTTTTTCATATACCAGAAATGTTTGAAGCTACTGACTGAATGAAAGGAGCTGGCATCTCACTCTCTTTGAATCTTCTTTATCATGCTAGGATTAACAGGAAAAAGCTAAAAATTTCAGAATTGCACCGTGCAATGTGGAGATATTACTGTTTGTGCATTTACAATATTCATTGATTTTTGCCATTGAAAAACATGTTTTTCATATACCAGAAATGTTTGAAGCTACTGACTGAATGAAAGGAGCTGGCATCTCACTCTCTTTGAATCTTCTTTATCATGCTAGGATTAACAGGAAAAAGCAAAAAATTTCAGAATTGCACCTTGCAATGTGGAGATATTACTGTTTGTGCATTTACAATATTCATTGATTTTTGCCATTGAAAAACATGTTTTTCATATACCAGAAATGTTTGAAGCTACTGACTGAATGAAAGGAGCTGGCATCTCACTCTCTTTGAATCTTCTTTATCATGCTAGGATTAACAGGAAAAAGCTAAAAATTTCAGAATTGCACCGTGCAATGTGGAGATATTACTGTTTGTGCATTTACAATATTCATTGATTTTTGCCATTGAAAAACATGTTTTTCATATACCAGAAATGTTTGAAGCTACTGACTGAATGAAAGGAGCTGGCATCTCACTCTCTTTGAATCTTCTTTATCATGCTAGGATTAGCAGGAAAAACAAAAAAATTTCAGAATTGCACCTTGCAATGTGGAGATATTACTGTTTGTGCATTTACAATATTCATTGATTTTTGCCATTGAAAAACATGTTTTTCATATACCAGAAATGTTTGAAGCTACTGACTGAATGAAAGGAGCTGGCATCTCACTCTCTTTGAATCTTCTTTATCATGCTAGGATTAACAGGAAAAAGCTAAAAATTTCAGAATTGCACCGTGCAATGTGGAGATATTACTGTTTGTGCATTTACAATATTCATTGATTTTTGCCATTGAAAAACATGTTTTTCATATACCAGAAATGTTTGAAGCTACTGACTGAATGAAAGGAGCTGGCATCTCACTCTCTTTGAATCTTCTTTATCATGCTAGGATTAACAGGAAAAAGCAAAAAATTTCAGAATTGCAGCTTGCAATGTGGAGATATTACTGTTTGTGCATTTACAATATTCATTGATTTTTGCCATTGAAAAACATGTTTTTCATATACCAGAAATGTTTGAAGCTACTGACTGAATGAAAGGAGCTGGCATCTCACTCTCTTTGAATCTTCTTTATCATGCTAGGATTAACAGGAAAAAGCAAAAAATTTCAGAATTGCACCTTGCAATGTGGAGATATTACTGTTTGTGCATTTACAATATTCATTGATTTTTGCCATTGAAAAACATGTTTTTCATATACCAGAAATGTTTGAAGCTACTGACTGAATGAAAGGAGCTGGCATCTCACTCTCTTTGAATCTTCTTTATCATGCTAGGATTAACAGGAAAAAGCTAAAAATTTCAGAATTGCACCGTGCAATGTGGAGATATTACTGTTTGTGCTTTTACAATATTCATTGATTTTTGCCATTGAAAAACATGTTTTTCATATACCAGAAATGTTTGAAGCTACTGACTGAATGAAAGGAGCTGGCATCTCACTCTCTTTGAATCTTCTTTATCATGCTAGGATTAGCAGGAAAAAGCAAAAAATTTCAGAATTGCACCTTGCAATGCGGAGATATTACTGTTTGTGCATTTACAATATTCATTGATTTTTGCCATTGAAAAACATGTTTTTCATATACCAGAAATGTTTGAAGCTACTGACTGAATGAAAGGAGCTGGCATCTCACTCTCTTTGAATCTTCTTTATCATGCTAGGATTAACAGGAAAAAGCAAAAAATTTCAGAATTGCACCTTGCAATGTGGAGATATTACTGTTTGTGCATTTACAATATTCATTGATTTTTGCCATTGAAAAACGTTTTTCATATACCAGAAATGTTTGAAGCTACTGACTGAATGAAAGGAGCTGGCATCTCACTCTCTTTGAATCTTCTTTATCATGCTAGGATTAACAGGAAAAAGCTAAAAATTTCAGAATTGCACCGTGCAATGTGGAGATATTACTGTTTGTGCATTTACAATATTCATTGATTTTTGCCATTGAAAAACATGTTTTTCATATACCAGAAATGTTTGAAGCTACTGACTGAATGAAAGGAGCTGGCATCTCACTCTCTTTGAATCTTCTTTATCATGCTAGGATTAACAGGAAAAAGCAAAAAATTTCAGAATTGCACCTTGCAATGTGGAGATATTACTGTTTGTGCATTTACAATATTCATTGATTTTTGCCATTGAAAAACATGTTTTTCATATACCAGAAATGTTTGAAGCTACTGACTGAATGAAAGGAGCTGGCATCTCACTCTCTTTGAATCTTCTTTATCATGCTAGGATTAGCAGGAAAAAGCAAAAAATTTCAGAATTGCACCTTGCAATGCGGAGATATTACTGTTTGTGCATTTACAATATTCATTGATTTTTGCCATTGAAAAACATGTTTTTCATATACCAGAAATGTTTGAAGCTACTGATTGAATGAAAGGAGCTGGCATCTCACTCTCTTTGAATCTTCTTTATCATGCTAGGATTAACAGGAAAAAGCAAAAAATTTCAGAATTGCACCTTGCAATGTGGAGATATTACTGTTTGTGCATTTACAATATTCATTGATTTTTGCCATTGAAAAACATGTTTTTCATATACCAGAAATGTTTGAAGCTACTGACTGAATGAAAGGAGCTGGCATCTCACTCTCTTTGAATCTTCTTTATCATGCTAGGATTAGCAGGAAAAAGCAAAAAATTTCAGAATTGCACCTTGCAATGTGGAGATATTACTGTTTGTGCATTTACAATATTCATTGATTTTTGCCATTGAAAAACATGTTTTTCATATACCAGAAATGTTTGAAGCTACTGACTGAATGAAAGGAGCTGGCATCTCACTCTCTTTGAATCTTCTTTATCATGCTAGGATTAACAGGAAAAAGCTAAAAATTTCAGAATTGCACCGTGCAATGTGGAGATATTACTGTTTGTGCATTTACAATATTCATTGATTTTTGCCATTGAAAAACATGTTTTTCATATACCAGAAATGTTTGAAGCTACTGACTGAATGAAAGGAGCTGGCATCTCACTCTCTTTGAATCTTCTTTATCATGCTAGGATTAACAGGAAAAAGCAAAAAATTTCAGAATTGCAGCTTGCAATGTGGAGATATTACTGTTTGTGCATTTACAATATTCATTGATTTTTGCCATTGAAAAACATGTTTTTCATATACCAGAAATGTTTGAAGCTACTGACTGAATGAAAGGAGCTGGCATCTCACTCTCTTTGAATCTTCTTTATCATGCTAGGATTAACAGGAAAAAGCTAAAAATTTCAGAATTGCACCGTGCAATGTGGAGATATTACTGTTTGTGCATTTACAATATTCATTGATTTTTGCCATTGAAAAACATGTTTTTCATATACCAGAAATGTTTGAAGCTACTGACTGAATGAAAGGAGCTGGCATCTCACTCTCTTTGAATCTTCTTTATCATGCTAGGATTAGCAGGAAAAAGCAAAAAATTTCAGAATTGCACCTTGCAATGTGGAGATATTACTGTTTGTGCATTTACAATATTCATTGATTTTTGCCATTGAAAAACATGTTTTTCATATACCAGAAATGTTTGAAGCTACTGACTGAATGAAAGGAGCTGGCATCTCACTCTCTTTGAATCTTCTTTATCATGCTAGGATTAACAGGAAAAAGCTAAAAATTTCAGAATTGCACCGTGCAATGTGGAGATATTACTGTTTGTGCTTTTACAATATTCATTGATTTTTGCCATTGAAAAACATGTTTTTCATATACCAGAAATGTTTGAAGCTACTGACTGAATGAAAGGAGCTGGCATCTCACTCTCTTTGAATCTTCTTTATCATGCTAGGATTAGCAGGAAAAAGCAAAAAATTTCAGAATTGCACCTTGCAATGCGGAGATATTACTGTTTGTGCATTTACAATATTCATTGATTTTTGCCATTGAAAAACATGTTTTTCATATACCAGAAATGTTTGAAGCTACTGACTGAATGAAAGGAGCTGGCATCTCACTCTCTTTGAATCTTCTTTATCATGCTAGGATTAACAGGAAAAAGCAAAAAATTTCAGAATTGCACCTTGCAATGTGGAGATATTACTGTTTGTGCATTTACAATATTCATTGATTTTTGCCATTGAAAAACGTTTTTCATATACCAGAAATGTTTGAAGCTACTGACTGAATGAAAGGAGCTGGCATCTCACTCTCTTTGAATCTTCTTTATCATGCTAGGATTAACAGGAAAAAGCTAAAAATTTCAGAATTGCACCGTGCAATGTGGAGATATTACTGTTTGTGCATTTACAATATTCATTGATTTTTGCCATTGAAAAACATGTTTTTCATATACCAGAAATGTTTGAAGCTACTGACTGAATGAAAGGAGCTGGCATCTCACTCTCTTTGAATCTTCTTTATCATGCTAGGATTAACAGGAAAAAGCAAAAAATTTCAGAATTGCACCTTGCAATGTGGAGATATTACTGTTTGTGCATTTACAATATTCATTGATTTTTGCCATTGAAAAACATGTTTTTCATATACCAGAAATGTTTGAAGCTACTGACTGAATGAAAGGAGCTGGCATCTCACTCTCTTTGAATCTTCTTTATCATGCTAGGATTAGCAGGAAAAAGCAAAAAATTTCAGAATTGCACCTTGCAATGCGGAGATATTACTGTTTGTGCATTTACAATATTCATTGATTTTTGCCATTGAAAAACATGTTTTTCATATACCAGAAATGTTTGAAGCTACTGATTGAATGAAAGGAGCTGGCATCTCACTCTCTTTGAATCTTCTTTATCATGCTAGGATTAACAGGAAAAAGCAAAAAATTTCAGAATTGCACCTTGCAATGTGGAGATATTACTGTTTGTGCATTTACAATATTCATTGATTTTTGCCATTGAAAAACATGTTTTTCATATACCAGAAATGTTTGAAGCTACTGACTGAATGAAAGGAGCTGGCATCTCACTCTCTTTGAATCTTCTTTATCATGCTAGGATTAACAGGAAAAAGCTACAAATTTCAGAATTGCACCGTGCAATGTGGAGATATTACTGTTTGTGCATTTACAATATTCATTGATTTTTGCCATTGAAAAACATGGTTTTCATATACCAGAAATGTTTGAAGCTACTGACTGAATGAAAGGAGCTGGCATCTCACTCTCTTTGAATCTTCTTTATCATGCTAGGATTAGCAGGAAAAAGCAAAAAATTTCAGAATTGCACCTTGCAATGTGGAGATATTACTGTTTGTGCATTTACAATATTCATTGATTTTTGCCATTGAAAAACATGTTTTTCATATACCAGAAATGTTTGAAGCTACTGACTGAATGAAAGGAGCTGGCATCTCACTCTCTTTGAATCTTCTTTATCATGCTAGGATTAACAGGAAAAAGCTAAAAATTTCAGAATTGCACCGTGCAATGTGGAGATATTACTGTTTGTGCATTTACAATATTCATTGATTTTTGCCATTGAAAAACATGTTTTTCATATACCAGAAATGTTTGAAGCTACTGACTGAATGAAAGGAGCTGGCATCTCACTCTCTTTGAATCTTCTTTATCATGCTAGGATTAACAGGAAAAAGCAAAAAATTTCAGAATTGCACCTTGCAATGTGGAGATATTACTGTTTGTGCATTTACAATATTCATTGATTTTTGCCATTGAAAAACATGTTTTTCATATACCAGAAATGTTTGAAGCTACTGACTGAATGAAAGGAGCTGGCATCTCACTCTCTTTGAATCTTCTTTATCATGCTAGGATTAACAGGAAAAAGCTAAAAATTTCAGAATTGCACCGTGCAATGTGGAGATATTACTGTTTGTGCATTTACAATATTCATTGATTTTTGCCATTGAAAAACATGTTTTTCATATACCAGAAATGTTTGAAGCTACTGACTGAATGAAAGGAGCTGGCATCTCACTCTCTTTGAATCTTCTTTATCATGCTAGGATTAGCAGGAAAAAGCAAAAAATTTCAGAATTGCACCTTGCAATGTGGAGATATTACTGTTTGTGCATTTACAATATTCATTGATTTTTGCCATTGAAAAACATGTTTTTCATATACCAGAAATGTTTGAAGCTACTGACTGAATGAAAGGAGCTGGCATCTCACTCTCTTTGAATCTTCTTTATCATGCTAGGATTAACAGGAAAAAGCTAAAAATTTCAGAATTGCACCGTGCAATGTGGAGATATTACTGTTTGTGCTTTTACAATATTCATTGATTTTTGCCATTGAAAAACATGTTTTTCATATACCAGAAATGTTTGAAGCTACTGACTGAATGAAAGGAGCTGGCATCTCACTCTCTTTGAATCTTCTTTATCATGCTAGGATTAGCAGGAAAAAGCAAAAAATTTCAGAATTGCACCTTGCAATGCGGAGATATTACTGTTTGTGCACTTACAATATTCATTGATTTTTGCCATTGAAAAACATGTTTTTCATATACCAGAAATGTTTGAAGCTACTGACTGAATGAAAGGAGCTGGCATCTCACTCTCTTTGAATCTTCTTTATCATGCTAGGATTAACAGGAAAAAGCAAAAAATTTCAGAATTGCACCTTGCAATGTGGAGATATTACTGTTTGTGCATTTACAATATTCATTGATTTTTGCCATTGAAAAACGTTTTTCATATACCAGAAATGTTTGAAGCTACTGACTGAATGAAAGGAGCTGGCATCTCACTCTCTTTGAATCTTCTTTATCATGCTAGGATTAACAGGAAAAAGCTAAAAATTTCAGAATTGCACCGTGCAATGTGGAGATATTACTGTTTGTGCATTTACAATATTCATTGATTTTTGCCATTGAAAAACATGTTTTTCATATACCAGAAATGTTTGAAGCTACTGACTGAATGAAAGGAGCTGGCATCTCACTCTCTTTGAATCTTCTTTATCATGCTAGGATTAGCAGGAAAAAGCAAAAAATTTCAGAATTGCACCTTGCAATGTGGAGATATTACTGTTTGTGCATTTACAATATTCATTGATTTTTGCCATTGAAAAACATGTTTTTCATATACCAGAAATGTTTGAAGCTACTGACTGAATGAAAGGAGCTGGCATCTCACTCTCTTTGAATCTTCTTTATCATGCTAGGATTAACAGGAAAAAGCTAAAAATTTCAGAATTGCACCGTGCAATGTGGAGATATTACTGTTTGTGCATTTACAATATTCATTGATTTTTGCCATTGAAAAACGTTTTTCATATACCAGAAATGTTTGAAGCTACTGACTGAATGAAAGGAGCTGGCATCTCACTCTCTTTGAATCTTCTTTATCATGCTAGGATTAGCAGGAAAAAGCAAAAAATTTCAGAATTGCACCTTGCAATGTGGAGATATTACTGTTTGTGCATTTACAATATTCATTGATTTTTGCCATTGAAAAACATGTTTTTCATATACCAGAAATGTTTGAAGCTACTGACTGAATGAAAGGAGCTGGCATCTCACTCTCTTTGAATCTTCTTTATCATGCTAGTATTAACAGGAAAAAGCAAAAAATTTCAGAATTGCACCTTGCAATGTGGAGATATTACTGTTTGTGCATTTACAATATTCATTGATTTTTGCCATTGAAAAACATGTTTTTCATATACCAGAAATGTTTGAAGCTACTGACTGAATGAAAGGAGCTGGCATCTCACTCTCTTTGAATCTTCTTTATCATGCTAGGATTAGCAGGAAAAAGCAAAAAATTTCAGAATTGCACCTTGCAATGCGGAGATATTACTGTTTGTGCATTTACAATATTCATTGATTTTTGCCATTGAAAAACATGTTTTTCATATACCAGAAATGTTTGAAGCTACTGACTGAATGAAAGGAGCTGGCATCTCACTCTCTTTGAATCTTCTTTATCATGCTAGGATTAACAGGAAAAAGCAAAAAATTTCAGAATTGCACCTTGCAATGTGGAGATATTACTGTTTGTGCATTTACAATATTCATTGATTTTTGCCATTGAAAAACGTTTTTCATATACCAGAAATGTTTGAAGCTACTGACTGAATGAAAGGAGCTGGCATCTCACTCTCTTTGAATCTTCTTTATCATGCTAGGATTAACAGGAAAAAGCTAAAAATTTCAGAATTGCACCGTGCAATGTGGAGATATTACTGTTTGTGCATTTACAATATTCATTGATTTTTGCCATTGAAAAACATGTTTTTCATATACCAGAAATGTTTGAAGCTACTGACTGAATGAAAGGAGCTGGCATCTCACTCTCTTTGAATCTTCTTTATCATGCTAGGATTAACAGGAAAAAGCTAAAAATTTCAGAATTGCACCGTGCAATGTGGAGATATTACTGTTTGTGCATTTACAATATTCATTGATTTTTGCCATTGAAAAACATGTTTTTCATATACCAGAAATGTTTGAAGCTACTGACTGAATGAAAGGAGCTGGCATCTCACTCTCTTTGAATCTTCTTTATCATGCTAGGATTAACAGGAAAAAGCTAAAAATTTCAGAATTGCACCGTGCAATGTGGAGATATTACTGTTTGTGCATTTACAATATTCATTGATTTTTGCCATTGAAAAACATGTTTTTCATATACCAGAAATGTTTGAAGCTACTGACTGAATGAAAGGAGCTGGCATCTCACTCTCTTTGAATCTTCTTTATCATGCTAGGATTAACAGGAAAAAGCTAAAAATTTCAGAATTGCACCGTGCAATGTGGAGATATTACTGTTTGTGCATTTACAATATTCATTGATTTTTGCCATTGAAAAACATGTTTTTCATATACCAGAAATGTTTGAAGCTACTGACTGAATGAAAGGAGCTGGCATCTCACTCTCTTTGAATCTTCTTTATCATGCTAGGATTAACAGGAAAAAGCAAAAAATTTCAGAATTGCACCTTGCAATGTGGAGATATTACTGTTTGTGCATTTACAATATTCATTGATTTTTGCCATTGAAAAACATGTTTTTCATATACCAGAAATGTTTGAAGCTACTGACTGAATGAAAGGAGCTGGCATCTCACTCTCTTTGAATCTTCTTTATCATGCTAGGATTAACAGGAAAAAGCTAAAAATTTCAGAATTGCACCGTGCAATGTGGAGATATTACTGTTTGTGCATTTACAATATTCATTGATTTTTGCCATTGAAAAACATGTTTTTCATATACCAGAAATGTTTGAAGCTACTGACTGAATGAAAGGAGCTGGCATCTCACTCTCTTTGAATCTTCTTTATCATGCTAGGATTAACAGGAAAAAGCTAAAAATTTCAGAATTGCACCGTGCAATGTGGAGATATTACTGTTTGTGCTTTTACAATATTCATTGATTTTTGCCATTGAAAAACATGTTTTTCATATACCAGAAATGTTTGAAGCTACTGACTGAATGAAAGGAGCTGGCATCTCACTCTCTTTGAATCTTCTTTATCATGCTAGGATTAGCAGGAAAAAGCAAAAAATTTCAGAATTGCACCTTGCAATGCGGAGATATTACTGTTTGTGCATTTACAATATTCATTGATTTTTGCCATTGAAAAACATGTTTTTCATATACCAGAAATGTTTGAAGCTACTGATTGAATGAAAGGAGCTGGCATCTCACTCTCTTTGAATCTTCTTTATCATGCTAGGATTAACAGGAAAAAGCAAAAAATTTCAGAATTGCACCTTGCAATGTGGAGATATTACTGTTTGTGCATTTACAATATTCATTGATTTTTGCCATTGAAAAACATGTTTTTCATATACCAGAAATGTTTGAAGCTACTGACTGAATGAAAGGAGCTGGCATCTCACTCTTTGAATCTTCTTTATCATGCTAGGATTAACAGGAAAAAGCTACAAATTTCAGAATTGCACCGTGCAATGTGGAGATATTACTGTTTGTGCATTTACAATATTCATTGATTTTTGCCATTGAAAAACATGGTTTTCATATACCAGAAATGTTTGAAGCTACTGACTGAATGAAAGGAGCTGGCATCTCACTCTCTTTGAATCTTCTTTATCATGCTAGGATTAGCAGGAAAAAGCAAAAAATTTCAGAATTGCACCTTGCAATGTGGAGATATTACTGTTTGTGCATTTACAATATTCATTGATTTTTGCCATTGAAAAACATGTTTTTCATATACCAGAAATGTTTGAAGCTACTGACTGAATGAAAGGAGCTGGCATCTCACTCTCTTTGAATCTTCTTTATCATGCTAGGATTAACAGGAAAAAGCTAAAAATTTCAGAATTGCACCGTGCAATGTGGAGATATTACTGTTTGTGCATTTACAATATTCATTGATTTTTGCCATTGAAAAACATGTTTTTCATATACCAGAAATGTTTGAAGCTACTGACTGAATGAAAGGAGCTGGCATCTCACTCTCTTTGAATCTTCTTTATCATGCTAGGATTAGCAGGAAAAAGCAAAAAATTTCAGAATTGCACCTTGCAATGTGGAGATATTACTGTTTGTGCATTTACAATATTCATTGATTTTTGCCATTGAAAAACATGTTTTTCATATACCAGAAATGTTTGAAGCTACTGACTGAATGAAAGGAGCTGGCATCTCACTCTCTTTGAATCTTCTTTATCATGCTAGGATTAACAGGAAAAAGCTAAAAATTTCAGAATTGCACCGTGCAATGTGGAGATATTACTGTTTGTGCATTTACAATATTCATTGATTTTTGCCATTGAAAAACGTTTTTCATATACCAGAAATGTTTGAAGCTACTGACTGAATGAAAGGAGCTGGCATCTCACTCTCTTTGAATCTTCTTTATCATGCTAGGATTAGCAGGAAAAAGCAAAAAATTTCAGAATTGCACCTTGCAATGTGGAGATATTACTGTTTGTGCATTTACAATATTCATTGATTTTTGCCATTGAAAAACATGTTTTTCATATACCAGAAATGTTTGAAGCTACTGACTGAATGAAAGGAGCTGGCATCTCACTCTCTTTGAATCTTCTTTATCATGCTAGGATTAACAGGAAAAAGCAAAAAATTTCAGAATTGCACCTTGCAATGTGGAGATATTACTGTTTGCATTTACAATATTCATTGATTTTTGCCATTGAAAAACATGTTTTTCATATACCAGAAATGTTTGAAGCTACTGACTGAATGAAAGGAGCTGGCATCTCACTCTCTTTGAATCTTCTTTATCATGCTAGGATTAGCAGGAAAAAGCAAAAAATTTCAGAATTGCACCTTGCAATGCGGAGATATTACTGTTTGTGCATTTACAATATTCATTGATTTTTGCCATTGAAAAACATGTTTTTCATATACCAGAAATGTTTGAAGCTACTGACTGAATGAAAGGAGCTGGCATCTCACTCTCTTTGAATCTTCTTTATCATGCTAGGATTAACAGGAAAAAGCAAAAAATTTCAGAATTGCACCTTGCAATGTGGAGATATTACTGTTTGTGCATTTACAATATTCATTGATTTTTGCCATTGAAAAACGTTTTTCATATACCAGAAATGTTTGAAGCTACTGACTGAATGAAAGGAGCTGGCATCTCACTCTCTTTGAATCTTCTTTATCATGCTAGGATTAACAGGAAAAAGCTAAAAATTTCAGAATTGCACCGTGCAATGTGGAGATATTACTGTTTGTGCATTTACAATATTCATTGATTTTTGCCATTGAAAAACATGTTTTTCATATACCAGAAATGTTTGAAGCTACTGACTGAATGAAAGGAGCTGGCATCTCACTCTCTTTGAATCTTCTTTATCATGCTAGGATTAACAGGAAAAAGCTAAAAATTTCAGAATTGCACCGTGCAATGTGGAGATATTACTGTTTGTGCATTTACAATATTCATTGATTTTTGCCATTGAAAAACATGTTTTTCATATACCAGAAATGTTTGAAGCTACTGACTGAATGAAAGGAGCTGGCATCTCACTCTCTTTGAATCTTCCTTATCATGCTAGGATTAGCAGGAAAAAGCAAAAAATTTCAGAATTGCACCTTGCAATGCGGAGATATTACTGTTTGTGCATTTACAATATTCATTGATTTTTGCCATTGAAAAACATGTTTTTCATATACCAGAAATGTTTGTAACTACTGACTGAATGAAAGGAGCTGGCATCTCACTCTCTTTGAATCTTCTTTATCATGCTAGGATTAACAGGAAAAAGCAAAAAATTTCAGAATTGCACCTTGCAATGTGGAGATATTACTGTTTGTGCATTTACAATATTCATTGATTTTTGCCATTGAAAAACGTTTTTCATATACCAGAAATGTTTGAAGCTACTGACTGAATGAAAGGAGCTGGCATCTCACTCTCTTTGAATCTTCTTTATCATGCTAGGATTAACAGGAAAAAGCTAAAAATTTCAGAATTGCACCGTGCAATGTGGAGATATTACTGTTTGTGCACTTACAATATTCATTGATTTTTGCCATTGAAAAACATGTTTTTCATATACCAGAAATGTTTGAAGCTACTGACTGAATGAAAGGAGCTGGCATCTCACTCTCTTTGAATCTTCTTTATCATGCTAGGATTAACAGGAAAAAGCAAAAAATTTCAGAATTGCACCTTGCAATGTGGAGATATTACTGTTTGTGCATTTACAATATTCATTGATTTTTGCCATTGAAAAACGTTTTTCATATACCAGAAATGTTTGAAGCTACTGACTGAATGAAAGGAGCTGGCATCTCACTCTCTTTGAATCTTCTTTATCATGCTAGGATTAACAGGAAAAAGCTAAAAATTTCAGAATTGCACCGTGCAATGTGGAGATATTACTGTTTGTGCATTTACAATATTCATTGATTTTTGCCATTGAAAAACATGTTTTTCATATACCAGAAATGTTTGAAGCTACTGACTGAATGAAAGGAGCTGGCATCTCACTCTCTTTGAATCTTCTTTATCATGCTAGGATTAGCAGGAAAAAGCAAAAAATTTCAGAATTGCACCTTGCAATGTGGAGATATTACTGTTTGTGCATTTACAATATTCATTGATTTTTGCCATTGAAAAACATGTTTTTCATATACCAGAAATGTTTGAAGCTACTGACTGAATGAAAGGAGCTGGCATCTCACTCTCTTTGAATCTTCTTTATCATGCTAGGATTAACAGGAAAAAGCTAAAAATTTCAGAATTGCACCGTGCAATGTGGAGATATTACTGTTTGTGCATTTACAATATTCATTGATTTTTGCCATTGAAAAACGTTTTTCATATACCAGAAATGTTTGAAGCTACTGACTGAATGAAAGGAGCTGGCATCTCACTCTCTTTGAATCTTCTTTATCATGCTAGGATTAGCAGGAAAAAGCAAAAAATTTCAGAATTGCACCTTGCAATGTGGAGATATTACTGTTTGTGCATTTACAATATTCATTGATTTTTGCCATTGAAAAACATGTTTTTCATATACCAGAAATGTTTGAAGCTACTGACTGAATGAAAGGAGCTGGCATCTCACTCTCTTTGAATCTTCTTTATCATGCTAGGATTAACAGGAAAAAGCAAAAAATTTCAGAATTGCACCTTGCAATGTGGAGATATTACTGTTTGTGCATTTACAATATTCATTGATTTTTGCCATTGAAAAACATGTTTTTCATATACCAGAAATGTTTGAAGCTACTGACTGAATGAAAGGAGCTGGCATCTCACTCTCTTTGAATCTTCTTTATCATGCTAGGATTAGCAGGAAAAAGCAAAAAATTTCAGAATTGCACCTTGCAATGCGGAGATATTACTGTTTGTGCATTTACAATATTCATTGATTTTTGCCATTGAAAAACATGTTTTTCATATACCAGAAATGTTTGAAGCTACTGACTGAATGAAAGGAGCTGGCATCTCACTCTCTTTGAATCTTCTTTATCATGCTAGGATTAACAGGAAAAAGCTAAAAATTTCAGAATTGCACCGTGCAATGTGGAGATATTACTGTTTGTGCATTTACAATATTCATTGATTTTTGCCATTGAAAAACATGTTTTTCATATACCAGAAATGTTTGAAGCTACTGACTGAATGAAAGGAGCTGGCATCTCACTCTCTTTGAATCTTCTTTATCATGCTAGGATTAACAGGAAAAAGCTAAAAATTTCAGAATTGCACCGTGCAATGTGGAGATATTACTGTTTGTGCATTTACAATATTCATTGATTTTTGCCATTGAAAAACATGTTTTTCATATACCAGAAATGTTTGAAGCTACTGACTGAATGAAAGGAGCTGGCATCTCACTCTCTTTGAATCTTCTTTATCATGCTAGGATTAACAGGAAAAAGCTAAAAATTTCAGAATTGCACCGTGCAATGTGGAGATATTACTGTTTGTGCATTTACAATATTCATTGATTTTTGCCATTGAAAAACATGTTTTTCATATACCAGAAATGTTTGAAGCTACTGACTGAATGAAAGGAGCTGGCATCTCACTCTCTTTGAATCTTCTTTATCATGCTAGGATTAACAGGAAAAAGCTAAAAATTTCAGAATTGCACCGTGCAATGTGGAGATATTACTGTTTGTGCATTTACAATATTCATTGATTTTTGCCATTGAAAAACATGTTTTTCATATACCAGAAATGTTTGAAGCTACTGACTGAATGAAAGGAGCTGGCATCTCACTCTCTTTGAATCTTCTTTATCATGCTAGGATTAACAGGAAAAAGCTAAAAATTTCAGAATTGCACCGTGCAATGTGGAGATATTACTGTTTGTGCATTTACAATATTCATTGATTTTTGCCATTGAAAAACATGTTTTTCATATACCAGAAATGTTTGAAGCTACTGACTGAATGAAAGGAGCTGGCATCTCACTCTCTTTGAATCTTCTTTATCATGCTAGGATTAACAGGAAAAAGCAAAAAATTTCAGAATTGCACCTTGCAATGTGGAGATATTACTGTTTGTGCATTTACAATATTCATTGATTTTTGCCATTGAAAAACATGTTTTTCATATACCAGAAATGTTTGAAGCTACTGACTGAATGAAAGGAGCTGGCATCTCACTCTCTTTGAATCTTCTTTATCATGCTAGGATTAACAGGAAAAAGCTAAAAATTTCAGAATTGCACCGTGCAATGTGGAGATATTACTGTTTGTGCATTTACAATATTCATTGATTTTTGCCATTGAAAAACATGTTTTTCATATACCAGAAATGTTTGAAGCTACTGACTGAATGAAAGGAGCTGGCATCTCACTCTCTTTGAATCTTCTTTATCATGCTAGGATTAACAGGAAAAAGCTAAAAATTTCAGAATTGCACCGTGCAATGTGGAGATATTACTGTTTGTGCTTTTACAATATTCATTGATTTTTGCCATTGAAAAACATGTTTTTCATATACCAGAAATGTTTGAAGCTACTGACTGAATGAAAGGAGCTGGCATCTCACTCTCTTTGAATCTTCTTTATCATGCTAGGATTAGCAGGAAAAAGCAAAAAATTTCAGAATTGCACCTTGCAATGCGGAGATATTACTGTTTGTGCATTTACAATATTCATTGATTTTTGCCATTGAAAAACATGTTTTTCATATACCAGAAATGTTTGAAGCTACTGACTGAATGAAAGGAGCTGGCATCTCACTCTCTTTGAATCTTCTTTATCATGCTAGGATTAACAGGAAAAAGCAAAAAATTTCAGAATTGCACCTTGCAATGTGGAGATATTACTGTTTGTGCATTTACAATATTCATTGATTTTTGCCATTGAAAAACGTTTTTCATATACCAGAAATGTTTGAAGCTACTGACTGAATGAAAGGAGCTGGCATCTCACTCTCTTTGAATCTTCTTTATCATGCTAGGATTAACAGGAAAAAGCTAAAAATTTCAGAATTGCACCGTGCAATGTGGAGATATTACTGTTTGTGCATTTACAATATTCATTGATTTTTGCCATTGAAAAACATGTTTTTCATATACCAGAAATGTTTGAAGCTACTGACTGAATGAAAGGAGCTAGCATCTCACTCTCTTTGAATCTTCTTTATCATGCTAGGATTAGCAGGAAAAAGCAAAAAATTTCAGAATTGCACCTTGCAATGTGGAGATATTACTGTTTGTGCATTTACAATATTCATTGATTTTTGCCATTGAAAAACATGTTTTTCATATACCAGAAATGTTTGAAGCTACTGACTGAATGAAAGGAGCTGGCATCTCACTCTCTTTGAATCTTCTTTATCATGCTAGGATTAACAGGAAAAAGCTAAAAATTTCAGAATTGCACCGTGCAATGTGGAGATATTACTGTTTGTGCATTTACAATATTCATTGATTTTTGCCATTGAAAAACGTTTTTCATATACCAGAAATGTTTGAAGCTACTGACTGAATGAAAGGAGCTGGCATCTCACTCTCTTTGAATCTTCTTTATCATGCTAGGATTAGCAGGAAAAAGCAAAAAATTTCAGAATTGCACCTTGCAATGTGGAGATATTACTGTTTGTGCATTTACAATATTCATTGATTTTTGCCATTGAAAAACATGTTTTTCATATACCAGAAATGTTTGAAGCTACTGACTGAATGAAAGGAGCTGGCATCTCACTCTCTTTGAATCTTCTTTATCATGCTAGGATTAACAGGAAAAAGCAAAAAATTTCAGAATTGCACCTTGCAATGTGGAGATATTACTGTTTGCATTTACAATATTCATTGATTTTTGCCATTGAAAAACATGTTTTTCATATACCAGAAATGTTTGAAGCTACTGACTGAATGAAAGGAGCTGGCATCTCACTCTCTTTGAATCTTCTTTATCATGCTAGGATTAGCAGGAAAAAGCAAAAAATTTCAGAATTGCACCTTGCAATGCGGAGATATTACTGTTTGTGCATTTACAATATTCATTGATTTTTGCCATTGAAAAACATGTTTTTCATATACCAGAAATGTTTGAAGCTACTGACTGAATGAAAGGAGCTGGCATCTCACTCTCTTTGAATCTTCTTTATCATGCTAGGATTAACAGGAAAAAGCAAAAAATTTCAGAATTGCACCTTGCAATGTGGAGATATTACTGTTTGTGCATTTACAATATTCATTGATTTTTGCCATTGAAAAACGTTTTTCATATACCAGAAATGTTTGAAGCTACTGACTGAATGAAAGGAGCTGGCATCTCACTCTCTTTGAATCTTCTTTATCATGCTAGGATTAACAGGAAAAAGCTAAAAATTTCAGAATTGCACCGTGCAATGTGGAGATATTACTGTTTGTGCATTTACAATATTCATTGATTTTTGCCATTGAAAAACATGTTTTTCATATACCAGAAATGTTTGAAGCTACTGACTGAATGAAAGGAGCTGGCATCTCACTCTCTTTGAATCTTCTTTATCATGCTAGGATTAACAGGAAAAAGCTAAAAATTTCAGAATTGCACCGTGCAATGTGGAGATATTACTGTTTGTGCATTTACAATATTCATTGATTTTTGCCATTGAAAAACATGTTTTTCATATACCAGAAATGTTTGAAGCTACTGACTGAATGAAAGGAGCTGGCATCTCACTCTCTTTGAATCTTCCTTATCATGCTAGGATTAGCAGGAAAAAGCAAAAAATTTCAGAATTGCACCTTGCAATGCGGAGATATTACTGTTTGTGCATTTACAATATTCATTGATTTTTGCCATTGAAAAACATGTTTTTCATATACCAGAAATGTTTGTAACTACTGACTGAATGAAAGGAGCTGGCATCTCACTCTCTTTGAATCTTCTTTATCATGCTAGGATTAACAGGAAAAAGCAAAAAATTTCAGAATTGCACCTTGCAATGTGGAGATATTACTGTTTGTGCATTTACAATATTCATTGATTTTTGCCATTGAAAAACGTTTTTCATATACCAGAAATGTTTGAAGCTACTGACTGAATGAAAGGAGCTGGCATCTCACTCTCTTTGAATCTTCTTTATCATGCTAGGATTAACAGGAAAAAGCTAAAAATTTCAGAATTGCACCGTGCAATGTGGAGATATTACTGTTTGTGCACTTACAATATTCATTGATTTTTGCCATTGAAAAACGTTTTTCATATACCAGAAATGTTTGAAGCTACTGACTGAATGAAAGGAGCTGGCATCTCACTCTCTTTGAATCTTCTTTATCATGCTAGGATTAACAGGAAAAAGCAAAAAATTTCAGAATTGCACCTTGCAATGTGGAGATATTACTGTTTGTGCATTTACAATATTCATTGATTTTTGCCATTGAAAAACGTTTTTCATATACCAGAAATGTTTGAAGCTACTGACTGAATGAAAGGAGCTGGCATCTCACTCTCTTTGAATCTTCTTTATCATGCTAGGATTAACAGGAAAAAGCTAAAAATTTCAGAATTGCACCGTGCAATGTGGAGATATTACTGTGCATTTACAATATTCATTGATTTTTGCCATTGAAAAACATGTTTTTCATATACCAGAAATGTTTGAAGCTACTGACTGAATGAAAGGAGCTGGCATCTCACTCTCTTTGAATCTTCTTTATCATGCTAGGATTAGCAGGAAAAAGCAAAAAATTTCAGAATTGCACCTTGCAATGTGGAGATATTACTGTTTGTGCATTTACAATATTCATTGATTTTTGCCATTGAAAAACATGTTTTTCATATACCAGAAATGTTTGAAGCTACTGACTGAATGAAAGGAGCTGGCATCTCACTCTCTTTGAATCTTCTTTATCATGCTAGGATTAACAGGAAAAAGCTAAAAATTTCAGAATTGCACCGTGCAATGTGGAGATATTACTGTTTGTGCATTTACAATATTCATTGATTTTTGCCATTGAAAAACGTTTTTCATATACCAGAAATGTTTGAAGCTACTGACTGAATGAAAGGAGCTGGCATCTCACTCTCTTTGAATCTTCTTTATCATGCTAGGATTAGCAGGAAAAAGCAAAAAATTTCAGAATTGCACCTTGCAATGTGGAGATATTACTGTTTGTGCATTTACAATATTCATTGATTTTTGCCATTGAAAAACATGTTTTTCATATACCAGAAATGTTTGAAGCTACTGACTGAATGAAAGGAGCTGGCATCTCACTCTCTTTGAATCTTCTTTATCATGCTAGGATTAACAGGAAAAAGCAAAAAATTTCAGAATTGCACCTTGCAATGTGGAGATATTACTGTTTGTGCATTTACAATATTCATTGATTTTTGCCATTGAAAAACATGTTTTTCATATACCAGAAATGTTTGAAGCTACTGACTGAATGAAAGGAGCTGGCATCTCACTCTCTTTGAATCTTCTTTATCATGCTAGGATTAGCAGGAAAAAGCAAAAAATTTCAGAATTGCACCTTGCAATGCGGAGATATTACTGTTTGTGCATTTACAATATTCATTGATTTTTGCCATTGAAAAACATGTTTTTCATATACCAGAAATGTTTGAAGCTACTGACTGAATGAAAGGAGCTGGCATCTCACTCTCTTTGAATCTTCTTTATCATGCTAGGATTAACAGGAAAAAGCAAAAAATTTCAGAATTGCACCTTGCAATGTGGAGATATTACTGTTTGTGCATTTACAATATTCATTGATTTTTGCCATTGAAAAACGTTTTTCATATACCAGAAATGTTTGAAGCTACTGACTGAATGAAAGGAGCTGGCATCTCACTCTCTTTGAATCTTCTTTATCATGCTAGGATTAACAGGAAAAAGCTAAAAATTTCAGAATTGCACCGTGCAATGTGGAGATATTACTGTTTGTGCATTTACAATATTCATTGATTTTTGCCATTGAAAAACATGTTTTTCATATACCAGAAATGTTTGAAGCTACTGACTGAATGAAAGGAGCTGGCATCTCACTCTCTTTGAATCTTCTTTATCATGCTAGGATTAACAGGAAAAAGCTAAAAATTTCAGAATTGCACCGTGCAATGTGGAGATATTACTGTTTGTGCATTTACAATATTCATTGATTTTTGCCATTGAAAAACATGTTTTTCATATACCAGAAATGTTTGAAGCTACTGACTGAATGAAAGGAGCTGGCATCTCACTCTCTTTGAATCTTCTTTATCATGCTAGGATTAACAGGAAAAAGCTAAAAATTTCAGAATTGCACCGTGCAATGTGGAGATATTACTGTTTGTGCATTTACAATATTCATTGATTTTTGCCATTGAAAAACATGTTTTTCATATACCAGAAATGTTTGAAGCTACTGACTGAATGAAAGGAGCTGGCATCTCACTCTCTTTGAATCTTCTTTATCATGCTAGGATTAACAGGAAAAAGCTAAAAATTTCAGAATTGCACCGTGCAATGTGGAGATATTACTGTTTGTGCATTTACAATATTCATTGATTTTTGCCATTGAAAAACATGTTTTTCATATACCAGAAATGTTTGAAGCTACTGACTGAATGAAAGGAGCTGGCATCTCACTCTCTTTGAATCTTCTTTATCATGCTAGGATTAACAGGAAAAAGCAAAAAATTTCAGAATTGCACCTTGCAATGTGGAGATATTACTGTTTGTGCATTTACAATATTCATTGATTTTTGCCATTGAAAAACATGTTTTTCATATACCAGAAATGTTTGAAGCTACTGACTGAATGAAAGGAGCTGGCATCTCACTCTCTTTGAATCTTCTTTATCATGCTAGGATTAACAGGAAAAAGCTAAAAATTTCAGAATTGCACCGTGCAATGTGGAGATATTACTGTTTGTGCATTTACAATATTCATTGATTTTTGCCATTGAAAAACATGTTTTTCATATACCAGAAATGTTTGAAGCTACTGACTGAATGAAAGGAGCTGGCATCTCACTCTCTTTGAATCTTCTTTATCATGCTAGGATTAACAGGAAAAAGCTAAAAATTTCAGAATTGCACCGTGCAATGTGGAGATATTACTGTTTGTGCTTTTACAATATTCATTGATTTTTGCCATTGAAAAACATGTTTTTCATATACCAGAAATGTTTGAAGCTACTGACTGAATGAAAGGAGCTGGCATCTCACTCTCTTTGAATCTTCCTTATCATGCTAGGATTAGCAGGAAAAAGCAAAAAATTTCAGAATTGCACCTTGCAATGCGGAGATATTACTGTTTGTGCATTTACAATATTCATTGATTTTTGCCATTGAAAAACATGTTTTTCATATACCAGAAATGTTTGTAACTACTGACTGAATGAAAGGAGCTGGCATCTCACTCTCTTTGAATCTTCTTTATCATGCTAGGATTAACAGGAAAAAGCAAAAAATTTCAGAATTGCACCTTGCAATGTGGAGATATTACTGTTTGTGCATTTACAATATTCATTGATTTTTGCCATTGAAAAACGTTTTTCATATACCAGAAATGTTTGAAGCTACTGACTGAATGAAAGGAGCTGGCATCTCACTCTCTTTGAATCTTCTTTATCATGCTAGGATTAACAGGAAAAAGCTAAAAATTTCAGAATTGCACCGTGCAATGTGGAGATATTACTGTTTGTGCACTTACAATATTCATTGATTTTTGCCATTGAAAAACGTTTTTCATATACCAGAAATGTTTGAAGCTACTGACTGAATGAAAGGAGCTGGCATCTCACTCTCTTTGAATCTTCTTTATCATGCTAGGATTAACAGGAAAAAGCAAAAAATTTCAGAATTGCACCTTGCAATGTGGAGATATTACTGTTTGTGCATTTACAATATTCATTGATTTTTGCCATTGAAAAACGTTTTTCATATACCAGAAATGTTTGAAGCTACTGACTGAATGAAAGGAGCTGGCATCTCACTCTCTTTGAATCTTCTTTATCATGCTAGGATTAACAGGAAAAAGCTAAAAATTTCAGAATTGCACCGTGCAATGTGGAGATATTACTGTGCATTTACAATATTCATTGATTTTTGCCATTGAAAAACATGTTTTTCATATACCAGAAATGTTTGAAGCTACTGACTGAATGAAAGGAGCTGGCATCTCACTCTCTTTGAATCTTCTTTATCATGCTAGGATTAGCAGGAAAAAGCAAAAAATTTCAGAATTGCACCTTGCAATGTGGAGATATTACTGTTTGTGCATTTACAATATTCATTGATTTTTGCCATTGAAAAACATGTTTTTCATATACCAGAAATGTTTGAAGCTACTGACTGAATGAAAGGAGCTGGCATCTCACTCTCTTTGAATCTTCTTTATCATGCTAGGATTAACAGGAAAAAGCTAAAAATTTCAGAATTGCACCGTGCAATGTGGAGATATTACTGTTTGTGCATTTACAATATTCATTGATTTTTGCCATTGAAAAACGTTTTTCATATACCAGAAATGTTTGAAGCTACTGACTGAATGAAAGGAGCTGGCATCTCACTCTCTTTGAATCTTCTTTATCATGCTAGGATTAGCAGGAAAAAGCAAAAAATTTCAGAATTGCACCTTGCAATGTGGAGATATTACTGTTTGTGCATTTACAATATTCATTGATTTTTGCCATTGAAAAACATGTTTTTCATATACCAGAAATGTTTGAAGCTACTGACTGAATGAAAGGAGCTGGCATCTCACTCTCTTTGAATCTTCTTTATCATGCTAGGATTAACAGGAAAAAGCAAAAAATTTCAGAATTGCACCTTGCAATGTGGAGATATTACTGTTTGTGCATTTACAATATTCATTGATTTTTGCCATTGAAAAACATGTTTTTCATATACCAGAAATGTTTGAAGCTACTGACTGAATGAAAGGAGCTGGCATCTCACTCTCTTTGAATCTTCTTTATCATGCTAGGATTAGCAGGAAAAAGCAAAAAATTTCAGAATTGCACCTTGCAATGCGGAGATATTACTGTTTGTGCATTTACAATATTCATTGATTTTTGCCATTGAAAAACATGTTTTTCATATACCAGAAATGTTTGAAGCTACTGACTGAATGAAAGGAGCTGGCATCTCACTCTCTTTGAATCTTCTTTATCATGCTAGGATTAACAGGAAAAAGCAAAAAATTTCAGAATTGCACCTTGCAATGTGGAGATATTACTGTTTGTGCATTTACAATATTCATTGATTTTTGCCATTGAAAAACGTTTTTCATATACCAGAAATGTTTGAAGCTACTGACTGAATGAAAGGAGCTGGCATCTCACTCTCTTTGAATCTTCTTTATCATGCTAGGATTAACAGGAAAAAGCTAAAAATTTCAGAATTGCACCGTGCAATGTGGAGATATTACTGTTTGTGCATTTACAATATTCATTGATTTTTGCCATTGAAAAACATGTTTTTCATATACCAGAAATGTTTGAAGCTACTGACTGAATGAAAGGAGCTGGCATCTCACTCTCTTTGAATCTTCTTTATCATGCTAGGATTAACAGGAAAAAGCTAAAAATTTCAGAATTGCACCGTGCAATGTGGAGATATTACTGTTTGTGCATTTACAATATTCATTGATTTTTGCCATTGAAAAACATGTTTTTCATATACCAGAAATGTTTGAAGCTACTGACTGAATGAAAGGAGCTGGCATCTCACTCTCTTTGAATCTTCTTTATCATGCTAGGATTAACAGGAAAAAGCTAAAAATTTCAGAATTGCACCGTGCAATGTGGAGATATTACTGTTTGTGCATTTACAATATTCATTGATTTTTGCCATTGAAAAACATGTTTTTCATATACCAGAAATGTTTGAAGCTACTGACTGAATGAAAGGAGCTGGCATCTCACTCTCTTTGAATCTTCTTTATCATGCTAGGATTAACAGGAAAAAGCTAAAAATTTCAGAATTGCACCGTGCAATGTGGAGATATTACTGTTTGTGCATTTACAATATTCATTGATTTTTGCCATTGAAAAACATGTTTTTCATATACCAGAAATGTTTGAAGCTACTGACTGAATGAAAGGAGCTGGCATCTCACTCTCTTTGAATCTTCTTTATCATGCTAGGATTAACAGGAAAAAGCAAAAAATTTCAGAATTGCACCTTGCAATGTGGAGATATTACTGTTTGTGCATTTACAATATTCATTGATTTTTGCCATTGAAAAACATGTTTTTCATATACCAGAAATGTTTGAAGCTACTGACTGAATGAAAGGAGCTGGCATCTCACTCTCTTTGAATCTTCTTTATCATGCTAGGATTAACAGGAAAAAGCTAAAAATTTCAGAATTGCACCGTGCAATGTGGAGATATTACTGTTTGTGCATTTACAATATTCATTGATTTTTGCCATTGAAAAACATGTTTTTCATATACCAGAAATGTTTGAAGCTACTGACTGAATGAAAGGAGCTGGCATCTCACTCTCTTTGAATCTTCTTTATCATGCTAGGATTAACAGGAAAAAGCTAAAAATTTCAGAATTGCACCGTGCAATGTGGAGATATTACTGTTTGTGCTTTTACAATATTCATTGATTTTTGCCATTGAAAAACATGTTTTTCATATACCAGAAATGTTTGAAGCTACTGACTGAATGAAAGGAGCTGGCATCTCACTCTCTTTGAATCTTCTTTATCATGCTAGGATTAGCAGGAAAAAGCAAAAAATTTCAGAATTGCACCTTGCAATGCGGAGATATTACTGTTTGTGCATTTACAATATTCATTGATTTTTGCCATTGAAAAACATGTTTTTCATATACCAGAAATGTTTGAAGCTACTGACTGAATGAAAGGAGCTGGCATCTCACTCTCTTTGAATCTTCTTTATCATGCTAGGATTAACAGGAAAAAGCAAAAAATTTCAGAATTGCACCTTGCAATGTGGAGATATTACTGTTTGTGCATTTACAATATTCATTGATTTTTGCCATTGAAAAACGTTTTTCATATACCAGAAATGTTTGAAGCTACTGACTGAATGAAAGGAGCTGGCATCTCACTCTCTTTGAATCTTCTTTATCATGCTAGGATTAACAGGAAAAAGCTAAAAATTTCAGAATTGCACCGTGCAATGTGGAGATATTACTGTTTGTGCATTTACAATATTCATTGATTTTTGCCATTGAAAAACATGTTTTTCATATACCAGAAATGTTTGAAGCTACTGACTGAATGAAAGGAGCTGGCATCTCACTCTCTTTGAATCTTCTTTATCATGCTAGGATTAGCAGGAAAAAGCAAAAAATTTCAGAATTGCACCTTGCAATGTGGAGATATTACTGTTTGTGCATTTACAATATTCATTGATTTTTGCCATTGAAAAACATGTTTTTCATATACCAGAAATGTTTGAAGCTACTGACTGAATGAAAGGAGCTGGCATCTCACTCTCTTTGAATCTTCTTTATCATGCTAGGATTAACAGGAAAAAGCTAAAAATTTCAGAATTGCACCGTGCAATGTGGAGATATTACTGTTTGTGCATTTACAATATTCATTGATTTTTGCCATTGAAAAACGTTTTTCATATACCAGAAATGTTTGAAGCTACTGACTGAATGAAAGGAGCTGGCATCTCACTCTCTTTGAATCTTCTTTATCATGCTAGGATTAGCAGGAAAAAGCAAAAAATTTCAGAATTGCACCTTGCAATGTGGAGATATTACTGTTTGTGCATTTACAATATTCATTGATTTTTGCCATTGAAAAACATGTTTTTCATATACCAGAAATGTTTGAAGCTACTGACTGAATGAAAGGAGCTGGCATCTCACTCTCTTTGAATCTTCTTTATCATGCTAGGATTAACAGGAAAAAGCAAAAAATTTCAGAATTGCACCTTGCAATGTGGAGATATTACTGTTTGCATTTACAATATTCATTGATTTTTGCCATTGAAAAACATGTTTTTCATATACCAGAAATGTTTGAAGCTACTGACTGAATGAAAGGAGCTGGCATCTCACTCTCTTTGAATCTTCTTTATCATGCTAGGATTAGCAGGAAAAAGCAAAAAATTTCAGAATTGCACCTTGCAATGCGGAGATATTACTGTTTGTGCATTTACAATATTCATTGATTTTTGCCATTGAAAAACATGTTTTTCATATACCAGAAATGTTTGAAGCTACTGACTGAATGAAAGGAGCTGGCATCTCACTCTCTTTGAATCTTCTTTATCATGCTAGGATTAACAGGAAAAAGCAAAAAATTTCAGAATTGCACCTTGCAATGTGGAGATATTACTGTTTGTGCATTTACAATATTCATTGATTTTTGCCATTGAAAAACGTTTTTCATATACCAGAAATGTTTGAAGCTACTGACTGAATGAAAGGAGCTGGCATCTCACTCTCTTTGAATCTTCTTTATCATGCTAGGATTAACAGGAAAAAGCTAAAAATTTCAGAATTGCACCGTGCAATGTGGAGATATTACTGTTTGTGCATTTACAATATTCATTGATTTTTGCCATTGAAAAACATGTTTTTCATATACCAGAAATGTTTGAAGCTACTGACTGAATGAAAGGAGCTGGCATCTCACTCTCTTTGAATCTTCTTTATCATGCTAGGATTAACAGGAAAAAGCTAAAAATTTCAGAATTGCACCGTGCAATGTGGAGATATTACTGTTTGTGCATTTACAATATTCATTGATTTTTGCCATTGAAAAACATGTTTTTCATATACCAGAAATGTTTGAAGCTACTGACTGAATGAAAGGAGCTGGCATCTCACTCTCTTTGAATCTTCCTTATCATGCTAGGATTAGCAGGAAAAAGCAAAAAATTTCAGAATTGCACCTTGCAATGCGGAGATATTACTGTTTGTGCATTTACAATATTCATTGATTTTTGCCATTGAAAAACATGTTTTTCATATACCAGAAATGTTTGTAACTACTGACTGAATGAAAGGAGCTGGCATCTCACTCTCTTTGAATCTTCTTTATCATGCTAGGATTAACAGGAAAAAGCAAAAAATTTCAGAATTGCACCTTGCAATGTGGAGATATTACTGTTTGTGCATTTACAATATTCATTGATTTTTGCCATTGAAAAACGTTTTTCATATACCAGAAATGTTTGAAGCTACTGACTGAATGAAAGGAGCTGGCATCTCACTCTCTTTGAATCTTCTTTATCATGCTAGGATTAACAGGAAAAAGCTAAAAATTTCAGAATTGCACCGTGCAATGTGGAGATATTACTGTTTGTGCATTTACAATATTCATTGATTTTTGCCATTGAAAAACATGTTTTTCATATACCAGAAATGTTTGAAGCTACTGACTGAATGAAAGGAGCTGGCATCTCACTCTCTTTGAATCTTCTTTATCATGCTAGGATTAGCAGGAAAAAGCAAAAAATTTCAGAATTGCACCTTGCAATGTGGAGATATTACTGTTTGTGCATTTACAATATTCATTGATTTTTGCCATTGAAAAACATGTTTTTCATATACCAGAAATGTTTGAAGCTACTGACTGAATGAAAGGAGCTGGCATCTCACTCTCTTTGAATCTTTATCATGCTAGGATTAACAGGAAAAAGCTAAAAATTTCAGAATTGCACCGTGCAATGTGGAGATATTACTGTTTGTGCATTTACAATATTCATTGATTTTTGCCATTGAAAAACGTTTTTCATATACCAGAAATGTTTGAAGCTACTGACTGAATGAAAGGAGCTGGCATCTCACTCTCTTTGAATCTTCTTTATCATGCTAGGATTAGCAGGAAAAAGCAAAAAATTTCAGAATTGCACCTTGCAATGCGGAGATATTACTGTTTGTGCATTTACAATATTCATTGATTTTTGCCATTGAAAAACATGTTTTTCATATACCAGAAATGTTTGAAGCTACTGACTGAATGAAAGGAGCTGGCATCTCACTCTCTTTGAATCTTCTTTATCATGCTAGGATTAACAGGAAAAAGCAAAAAATTTCAGAATTGCACCTTGCAATGTGGAGATATTACTGTTTGTGCATTTACAATATTCATTGATTTTTGCCATTGAAAAACGTTTTTCATATACCAGAAATGTTTGAAGCTACTGACTGAATGAAAGGAGCTGGCATCTCACTCTCTTTGAATCTTCTTTATCATGCTAGGATTAACAGGAAAAAGCTAAAAATTTCAGAATTGCACCGTGCAATGTGGAGATATTACTGTTTGTGCATTTACAATATTCATTGATTTTTGCCATTGAAAAACATGTTTTTCATATACCAGAAATGTTTGAAGCTACTGACTGAATGAAAGGAGCTGGCATCTCACTCTCTTTGAATCTTCTTTATCATGCTAGGATTAGCAGGAAAAAGCAAAAAATTTCAGAATTGCACCTTGCAATGTGGAGATATTACTGTTTGTGCATTTACAATATTCATTGATTTTTGCCATTGAAAAACATGTTTTTCATATACCAGAAATGTATGAAGCTACTGACTGAATGAAAGGAGCTGGCATCTCACTCTCTTTGAATCTTCTTTATCATGCTAGGATTAACAGGAAAAAGCTAAAAATTTCAGAATTGCACCGTGCAATGTGGAGATATTACTGTTTGTGCATTTACAATATTCATTGATTTTTGCCATTGAAAAACGTTTTTCATATACCAGAAATGTTTGAAGCTACTGACTGAATGAAAGGAGCTGGCATCTCACTCTCTTTGAATCTTCTTTATCATGCTAGGATTAACAGGAAAAAGCAAAAAATTTCAGAATTGCACCTTGCAATGTGGAGATATTACTGTTTGTGCATTTACAATATTCATTGATTTTTGCCATTGAAAAACATGTTTTTCATATACCAGAAATGTTTGAAGCTACTGACTGAATGAAAGGAGCTGGCATCTCACTCTCTTTGAATCTTCTTTATCATGCTAGGATTAGCAGGAAAAAGCAAAAAATTTCAGAATTGCACCTTGCAATGCGGAGATATTACTGTTTGTGCATTTACAATATTCATTGATTTTTGCCATTGAAAAACATGTTTTTCATATACCAGAAATGTTTGAAGCTACTGACTGAATGAAAGGAGCTGGCATCTCACTCTCTTTGAATCTTCTTTATCATGCTAGGATTAACAGGAAAAAGCAAAAAATTTCAGAATTGCACCTTGCAATGTGGAGATATTACTGTTTGTGCATTTACAATATTCATTGATTTTTGCCATTGAAAAACGTTTTTCATATACCAGAAATGTTTGAAGCTACTGACTGAATGAAAGGAGCTGGCATCTCACTCTCTTTGAATCTTCTTTATCATGCTAGGATTAACAGGAAAAAGCTAAAAATTTCAGAATTTCACCGTGCAATGTGGAGATATTACTGTTTGTGCATTTACAATATTCATTGATTTTTGCCATTGAAAAACATGTTTTTCATATACCAGAAATGTTTGAAGCTACTGACTGAATGAAAGGAGCTGGCATCTCACTCTCTTTGAATCTTCTTTATCATGCTAGGATTAACAGGAAAAAGCTAAAAATTTCAGAATTGCACCGTGCAATGTGGAGATATTACTGTTTGTGCATTTACAATATTCATTGATTTTTGCCATTGAAAAACATGTTTTTCATATACCAGAAATGTTTGTAACTACTGACTGAATGAAAGGAGCTGGCATCTCACTCTCTTTGAATCTTCTTTATCATGCTAGGATTAACAGGAAAAAGCAAAAAATTTCAGAATTGCACCTTGCAATGTGGAGATATTACTGTTTGTGCATTTACAATATTCATTGATTTTTGCCATTGAAAAACGTTTTTCATATACCAGAAATGTTTGAAGCTACTGACTGAATGAAAGGAGCTGGCATCTCACTCTCTTTGAATCTTCTTTATCATGCTAGGATTAACAGGAAAAAGCTAAAAATTTCAGAATTGCACCGTGCAATGTGGAGATATTACTGTTTGTGCATTTACAATATTCATTGATTTTTGCCATTGAAAAACATGTTTTTCATATACCAGAAATGTTTGAAGCTACTGACTGAATGAAAGGAGCTGGCATCTCACTCTCTTTGAATCTTCTTTATCATGCTAGGATTAACAGGAAAAAGCAAAAAATTTCAGAATTGCACCTTGCAATGTGGAGATATTACTGTTTGTGCATTTACAATATTCATTGATTTTTGCCATTGAAAAACATGTTTTTCATATACCAGAAATGTTTGAAGCTACTGACTGAATGAAAGGAGCTGGCATCTCACTCTCTTTGAATCTTCTTTATCATGCTAGGATTAACAGGAAAAAGCTAAAAATTTCAGAATTGCACCGTGCAATGTGGAGATATTACTGTTTGTGCATTTACAATATTCATTGATTTTTGCCATTGAAAAACATGTTTTTCATATACCAGAAATGTTTGAAGCTACTGACTGAATGAAAGGAGCTGGCATCTCACTCTCTTTGAATCTTCTTTATCATGCTAGGATTAACAGGAAAAAGCAAAAAATTTCAGAATTGCACCTTGCAATGTGGAGATATTACTGTTTGTGCATTTACAATATTCATTGATTTTTGCCATTGAAAAACATGTTTTTCATATACCAGAAATGTTTGAAGCTACTGACTGAATGAAAGGAGCTGGCATCTCACTCTCTTTGAATCTTCTTTATCATGCTAGGATTACAGGAAAAAGCTAAAAATTTCAGAATTGCACCGTGCAATGTGGAGATATTACTGTTTGTGCATTTACAATATTCATTGATTTTTGCCATTGAAAAACATGTTTTTCATATACCAGAAATGTTTGAAGCTACTGACTGAATGAAAGGAGCTGGCATCTCACTCTCTTTGAATCTTCTTTATCATGCTAGGATTAGCAGGAAAAAGCAAAAAATTTCAGAATTGCACCTTGCAATGTGGAGATATTACTGTTTGTGCATTTACAATATTCATTGATTTTTGCCATTGAAAAACATGTTTTTCATATACCAGAAATGTTTGAAGCTACTGACTGAATGAAAGGAGCTGGCATCTCACTCTCTTTGAATCTTCTTTATCATGCTAGGATTAGCAGGAAAAAGCTAAAAATTTCAGAATTGCACCGTGCAATGTGGAGATATTACTGTTTGTGCATTTACAATATTCATTGATTTTTGCCATTGAAAAACATGTTTTTCATATACCAGAAATGTTTGAAGCTACTGACTGAATGAAAGGAGCTGGCATCTCACTCTCTTTGAATCTTCTTTATCATGCTAGGATTAGCAGGAAAAAGCAAAAAATTTCAGAATTGCACCTTGCAATGCGGAGATATTACTGTTTGTGCATTTACAATATTCATTGATTTTTGCCATTGAAAAACATGTTTTTCATATACCAGAAATGTTTGAAGCTACTGATTGAATGAAAGGAGCTGGCATCTCACTCTCTTTGAATCTTCTTTATCATGCTAGGATTAACAGGAAAAAGCAAAAAATTTCAGAATTGCACCTTGCAATGTGGAGATATTACTGTTTGTGCATTTACAATATTCATTGATTTTTGCCATTGAAAAACATGTTTTTCATATACCAGAAATGTTTGAAGCTACTGACTGAATGAAAGGAGCTGGCATCTCACTCTCTTTGAATCTTCTTTATCATGCTAGGATTAACAGGAAAAAGCTACAAATTTCAGAATTGCACCGTGCAATGTGGAGATATTACTGTTTGTGCATTTACAATATTCATTGATTTTTGCCATTGAAAAACATGGTTTTCATATACCAGAAATGTTTGAAGCTACTGACTGAATGAAAGGAGCTGGCATCTCACTCTCTTTGAATCTTCTTTATCATGCTAGGATTAGCAGGAAAAAGCAAAAAATTTCAGAATTGCACCTTGCAATGTGGAGATATTACTGTTTGTGCATTTACAATATTCATTGATTTTTGCCATTGAAAAACATGTTTTTCATATACCAGAAATGTTTGAAGCTACTGACTGAATGAAAGGAGCTGGCATCTCACTCTCTTTGAATCTTCTTTATCATGCTAGGATTAACAGGAAAAAGCTAAAAATTTCAGAATTGCACCGTGCAATGTGGAGATATTACTGTTTGTGCATTTACAATATTCATTGATTTTTGCCATTGAAAAACATGTTTTTCATATACCAGAAATGTTTGAAGCTACTGACTGAATGAAAGGAGCTGGCATCTCACTCTCTTTGAATCTTCTTTATCATGCTAGGATTAACAGGAAAAAGCAAAAAATTTCAGAATTGCACCTTGCAATGTGGAGATATTACTGTTTGTGCATTTACAATATTCATTGATTTTTGCCATTGAAAAACATGTTTTTCATATACCAGAAATGTTTGAAGCTACTGACTGAATGAAAGGAGCTGGCATCTCACTCTCTTTGAATCTTCTTTATCATGCTAGGATTAACAGGAAAAAGCTAAAAATTTCAGAATTGCACCGTGCAATGTGGAGATATTACTGTTTGTGCATTTACAATATTCATTGATTTTTGCCATTGAAAAAACATGTTTTTCATATACCAGAAATGTTTGAAGCTACTGACTGAATGAAAGGAGCTGGCATCTCACTCTCTTTGAATCTTCTTTATCATGCTAGGATTAGCAGGAAAAAGCAAAAAATTTCAGAATTGCACCTTGCAATGTGGAGATATTACTGTTTGTGCATTTACAATATTCATTGATTTTTGCCATTGAAAAACATGTTTTTCATATACCAGAAATGTTTGAAGCTACTGACTGAATGAAAGGAGCTGGCATCTCACTCTCTTTGAATCTTCTTTATCATGCTAGGATTAACAGGAAAAAGCTAAAAATTTCAGAATTGCACCGTGCAATGTGGAGATATTACTGTTTGTGCTTTTACAATATTCATTGATTTTTGCCATTGAAAAACATGTTTTTCATATACCAGAAATGTTTGAAGCTACTGACTGAATGAAAGGAGCTGGCATCTCACTCTCTTTGAATCTTCTTTATCATGCTAGGATTAGCAGGAAAAAGCAAAAAATTTCAGAATTGCACCTTGCAATGCGGAGATATTACTGTTTGTGCATTTACAATATTCATTGATTTTTGCCATTGAAAAACATGTTTTTCATATACCAGAAATGTTTGAAGCTACTGACTGAATGAAAGGAGCTGGCATCTCACTCTCTTTGAATCTTCTTTATCATGCTAGGATTAACAGGAAAAAGCAAAAAATTTCAGAATTGCACCTTGCAATGTGGAGATATTACTGTTTGTGCATTTACAATATTCATTGATTTTTGCCATTGAAAAACGTTTTTCATATACCAGAAATGTTTGAAGCTACTGACTGAATGAAAGGAGCTGGCATCTCACTCTCTTTGAATCTTCTTTATCATGCTAGGATTAACAGGAAAAAGCTAAAAATTTCAGAATTGCACCGTGCAATGTGGAGATATTACTGTTTGTGCATTTACAATATTCATTGATTTTTGCCATTGAAAAACATGTTTTTCATATACCAGAAATGTTTGAAGCTACTGACTGAATGAAAGGAGCTGGCATCTCACTCTCTTTGAATCTTCTTTATCATGCTAGGATTAGCAGGAAAAAGCAAAAAATTTCAGAATTGCACCTTGCAATGTGGAGATATTACTGTTTGTGCATTTACAATATTCATTGATTTTTGCCATTGAAAAACATGTTTTTCATATACCAGAAATGTTTGAAGCTACTGACTGAATGAAAGGAGCTGGCATCTCACTCTCTTTGAATCTTCTTTATCATGCTAGGTTTAACAGGAAAAAGCTAAAAATTTCAGAATTGCACCGTGCAATGTGGAGATATTACTGTTTGTGCATTTACAATATTCATTGATTTTTGCCATTGAAAAACGTTTTTCATATACCAGAAATGTTTGAAGCTACTGACTGAATGAAAGGAGCTGGCATCTCACTCTCTTTGAATCTTCTTTATCATGCTAGGATTAGCAGGAAAAAGCAAAAAATTTCAGAATTGCACCTTGCAATGTGGAGATATTACTGTTTGTGCATTTACAATATTCATTGATTTTTGCCATTGAAAAACATGTTTTTCATATACCAGAAATGTTTGAAGCTACTGACTGAATGAAAGGAGCTGGCATCTCACTCTCTTTGAATCTTCTTTATCATGCTAGGATTAACAGGAAAAAGCAAAAAATTTCAGAATTGCACCTTGCAATGTGGAGATATTACTGTTTGTGCATTTACAATATTCATTGATTTTTGCCATTGAAAAACATGTTTTTCATATACCAGAAATGTTTGAAGCTACTGACTGAATGAAAGGAGCTGGCATCTCACTCTCTTTGAATCTTCTTTATCATGCTAGGATTAGCAGGAAAAAGCAAAAAATTTCAGAATTGCACCTTGCAATGCGGAGATATTACTGTTTGTGCATTTACAATATTCATTGATTTTTGCCATTGAAAAACATGTTTTTCATATACCAGAAATGTTTGAAGCTACTGACTGAATGAAAGGAGCTGGCATCTCACTCTCTTTGAATCTTCTTTATCATGCTAGGATTAACAGGAAAAAGCAAAAAATTTCAGAATTGCACCTTGCAATGTGGAGATATTACTGTTTGTGCATTTACAATATTCATTGATTTTTGCCATTGAAAAACATGTTTTTCATATACCAGAAATGTTTGAAGCTACTGACTGAATGAAAGGAGCTGGCATCTCACTCTCTTTGAATCTTCTTTATCATGCTAGGATTAACAGGAAAAAGCTACAAATTTCAGAATTGCACCGTGCAATGTGGAGATATTACTGTTTGTGCATTTACAATATTCATTGATTTTTGCCATTGAAAAACATGGTTTTCATATACCAGAAATGTTTGAAGCTACTGACTGAATGAAAGGAGCTGGCATCTCACTCTCTTTGAATCTTCTTTATCATGCTAGGATTAGCAGGAAAAAGCAAAAAATTTCAGAATTGCACCTTGCAATGTGGAGATATTACTGTTTGTGCATTTACAATATTCATTGATTTTTGCCATTGAAAAACATGTTTTTCATATACCAGAAATGTTTGAAGCTACTGACTGAATGAAAGGAGCTGGCATCTCACTCTCTTTGAATCTTCTTTATCATGCTAGGATTAGCAGGAAAAAGCAAAAAATTTCAGAATTGCACCTTGCAATGCGGAGATATTACTGTTTGTGCATTTACAATATTCATTGATTTTTGCCATTGAAAAACATGTTTTCATATACCAGAAATGTTTGAAGCTACTGATTGAATGAAAGGAGCTGGCATCTCACTCTCTTTGAATCTTCTTTATCATGCTAGGATTAACAGGAAAAAGCAAAAATTTCAGAATTGCACCTTGCAATGTGGAGATATTACTGTTTGTGCATTTACAATATTCATTGATTTTTGCCATTGAAAAACATGTTTTTCATATACCAGAAATGTTTGAAGCTACTGACTGAATGAAAGGAGCTGGCATCTCACTCTCTTTGAATCTTCTTTATCATGCTAGGATTAACAGGAAAAAGCTACAAATTTCAGAATTGCACCGTGCAATGTGGAGATATTACTGTTTGTGCATTTACAATATTCATTGATTTTTGCCATTGAAAAACATGGTTTTCATATACCAGAAATGTTTGAAGCTACTGACTGAATGAAAGGAGCTGGCATCTCACTCTCTTTGAATCTTCTTTATCATGCTAGGATTAGCAGGAAAAAGCAAAAAATTTCAGAATTGCACCTTGCAATGTGGAGATATTA